>NW_019396195.1:12079-34604 GCF_000591075.1 Eurytemora carolleeae
TGTCCTTTAGAACTGGGGAGTTAAGCCTGGTTGAGATTTGGACTGTGTGTCCTTTAGAACTGGGGAGTTAAGCCTGGTTGAGATTTGGACTGTGTGTCCTTTAGAACTGGGGAGTTGAGCCTGGTTGAGATTTGGACTGTGTGTCCTTTAGAACTGAGGATTTAAGCCTGGTTGAGATTTGGACTTTGTGTCCTTTAGAACTGGGGATTTAAGTCTAGTTGAGATTTGGACTATGTGTCCTTAAGAACTGGGAAGTTAAGCCTGAAACTATAATACCTTTAAAAGAAAATGAAAATTAAAACAATCTTTTACACCTTTTTACATTTTTATTTTACATTTGTTGCCGTTTTATTTGAAGCAAGACGATATGGCACTATTTTAATATTTTTTACTTTGGCGGCGCCTATTTTCGCTATTTAAAGTTATTTTACCTCACTTTCTGATTTTTATAAAGTAAATATTTAATAATTCGTGGAACGGCAATCAAACGTGCATTAAAACAAATATTGTAGAATTTAATATTTATTGCAACTTATAATCGATCTGTCAGTAAGTCAGTCAACCTTTCAAACTTTCAGGCTTTCTAGCAGTCTTATAGTATTTGTAGTCTTATAGTCTTGCAGTCTTATAGTCTTACAGTCTTATAGCCTTACAGTCTTTTAGTCTTGTAGTCTTATAGTATTATAGTCTTACAGTCTTATGGTCTTGTAGTCTTATAGTATTATAGTCTTACAGTCCTATAGCCTTGTAATCTTATAGTCTTGTAGTCTTATAGTCTTACAGTCTTACAGTCTTATAGTCTATAGTCTTATAGTCTTATAGTCTTATAGTCTTATAGTCTTATAGCCTTACAGTCTTTTAGTCTTGTAGTCTTATAGTATTATAGTCTTACAGCCTTATAGTCTTACAGTCTTCTAGTCTTACGTCTTATAGTCTTATAGTCTTATAGTCTTATAGTCTTACAGTCTTATAGCCTTACAGTCTTTTAGTCTTGTAGTCTTATAGTATTATAGTCTTACAGCCTTATAGTCTTACAGTCTTCTAGTCTTACGTCTTATAGTCTTATAGTCTTATAGTCTTATAGTCTAAAAGTCTTACAGTCTTACAGTCTTATAGTCTTGCAGTCTTATTGTCTTGTAGTCTTATAGTCTTATAGTCTTATAGTCTTATAGTCTAATAGTCTTACAGTCTTATAGTTTTGTAGTCTTATAGTCTTATAGTCTTGCAGTCTTATTGTCTTGTAGTCTTATAGCCTTACAGTCTTTGCAGTCTTGTACAGTCTTATATTCATACAGTCTTATAGTCTAAAAAACTAATGTAATACTGTAAAAAACCGTTAGCAGGTGTGCCGTAAACAATTTTTTTAACCATTAACGAAATCTTTTTGCCACTAACGCTGTTAATTTTGTAATGGTACCATTAACAGCTAAAGACGTTCAAGATTGTTGAAAATTTTCTGCACTTGAGATCGTTAACTAACGGTAATTCTTTTAAAAAAAGAAAATTCCGTTAACAAAGTGAATGTTCCGTTCTTACCTTTAAAATTAACGGCTAACTCAAATTTTTCTTTTTTAATGGTTGGAACTAACCATTAACGAAACGGCTAGAAAAAGTTTCAACGTGCTTAGCCCTAGATATGGTTAACATGCGGGATATCGAATAAAGTTTAATTTAATCTGCAGATTATCTAAAGATCAAGATCAAGCAGTGATGTCCATATCCACAGTATAAGAGTTCCCAGAAGGCATCTAAAAAATTTAAAACAATATATCAAAATTGTAACAAAAATAAAAAATACAAAATACAATTTTAGATAATGTAGTTTTCTGCAATTTTAATTAAACGTCTCTTATTCTAAATTTGGTAGCTTTTAAATCAATATACCTATAAACAAAGAGAAGTTGTCAATTTACAGCTTCTCATTATTTACTTGAAAAATTGTAATTTGAAAAATGCTTGTTAGGGATCAACGCATTATTAAAAAAAAAATCTGCTTTGTATTGATTTAATAATCAACAACTGTTTGATAAATCTAGCCTTAAAATTGTATTCAAATAAAGCTACGGAGAAAATCTAAATCTTTAAGTTAGACTATTGAGTATAGCTTAGAATTAACAGCTTTTTAGGTTGTATTCTTGTTGCAAGCTAATTTTACTTCTGTCCTTAGATAAAACATCATTTTATGTTGTGGATTAATATTTTGAATCCTAAAATTCAACTGTCTTTTCTGATCTGTTTAACCAAAAAGGTCTCTGTAATATGTGAAATATTGTTTTTAACCTCCTCTACATTAAAATATTGGTTGAAGCCAAAATTGTGTTAGGTTAGATAATCTAGATGCCGATGGTCTCTAATGTACTAGAGGGGTAAAGGATTTTCTCAAATTGTTAGGTTTAAAAAAGAAAAGAAAACTCTGATTTCCCCCTTCCCCCCTTCCCCCCTTTCACCAGCAAAGTTTTCACTTCATCTTCAACCAATAGTCTGTTACGACGTATGAGGATTTTGAGTGTCCATTATCATGAAGACGACATTTGAGGATTTTGATTTTCCATTACTATGAAGACGACATTTATAGTACTTGAACGCATCCAGGAGTATCTAACCTTACATACACATGCACCTTGGTGGGAACTGTGTTGCCTTTGACACAGGCGGGTATTCAGGATATTAGCCAGGGGGGGACAAGATTTCGCTACATTATTGGGTGTTTCTAACCTTATAGAGTCTAAAAATTATTCCTTTGCTCGAAAAACTAACTTTAACCTTTCGATTTTATAAATTTATTACTTAACTCCATCACATCAATAATTACTAATAAACGAAATTTCTTCTGAAATATTTGATAGAATTTACTCCATCTACCTATTCACTAACTCTTTTAAGCTTCAATTTTCTGGGATTTCCTTGCACAAACATTTCAATAATTTTCTCAGTAGTGAGCTCAGACAGCCTTGTAGAGTGTAAGGCCATAAGTGCTGGTTCGTTAAGTCTGAACAAGTAAGACGACATTTATATAATTTAGTTTAAAGTATCTAAAAAATTTGTATTAATAGTGAGTTTAGACAAATCCTTAATCTTCGTCATTGTAAGGTGTTACTTTTTAAACGTAGATTCCTTTCGATTTTGTATTATCCAGGGGGGGCATGGCCCCCCTCCATAATCCAATCATTCTACAAGTGTTTAAATTTTAATCATAAATCAATCTTAAATGTACTTTTAATTTCTATTATCCTAATTACAAGCATCAGACATAGAGTTCTTGCCAGAAACTCGGATAATATTCCCTATATTTTTCTATTATCCTAATTACAAGCATCAGACATAGAGTTCTTGCCAGAAACTCGGATAATCGAATCCCTATATTTTTGCAACTAAATTACGCTGATCTTTGCAGATATTTCAAATAACTATATTAAATCAAATAATATTAGGTTTAAAATATTAAGGTGTTCACCATCAGGTTTCAAAGATAAAGGGATTAGAAAATATTAGTTTTTGTTTTGTGGCAAAAAAATGAAACTGGGGAAAATGGTTTTTTATTTGAAATTGATTGACATCTTAAAATGTGTTCTAAAACATAGAAAAAAATAAAATGACGTTTTCATCTCTTAAGAATAGATAATAATAACCATAAAACTCTGTAATAGTAAGTCGACTTTTAGACTCAAGTTATATCTTCTTATAGTCCAATGAACATGAGACACAGCAATTGTCCAGTGTAAACGTTCCCAATTCCCTTTATAAATCATAAGCGTTTAAATAACTCCCAAAGTCCCTACAAATGCTATTTGCTTTGTAAGTAACAACATCTATAGTATTACTTTAATGTCGTTTTCCTATTCTACAGTTTTCTGGTTATCACTGTAGGATAGGGTTTCCACGAAATGGCTAAATCTTTTCGCGCAAAAAAATTTTTTGCGAACTTTTGCGCTATTTTTGCGATGAGTTTTGCGCTATTTTTTGCGCAATTTGCGCAAAACCAGAAATATTTTATGCGAAAGTTGCGCATGAAACGAAATTTTAGTTTTGCGCAATTTTGTTTGCGCAATTTGAGCAAAACCGCAAGTTTTACGCAAAATGTAACTTTTTAGGCAAATTGTCAAAAATTGATATTCTAAGCTTAGAATTAAACAACTGAAGATTTGTTCCATACATAAAAAAATATTAACATACGAGTATGATCACCATTTTATACTACACTCAATTGGTTACTTCCAGTTACAAAAAGTTTAAATTAAGGGACCAAAATTAATGAAATAGAAATTAGAGAGTGTTAAACTTGGTAATATTTTAATCCTATTAAATAATTTCAAGTACCCCTTAAAAGCTTTGGCCTTATCAAGTATGAATTATATATTCTTAAATTTTTTAATCAAATTTCTGAAATCTTTTTAATCTCATATAAAATAATGCAAGAAAGTAACAAATGCCCAAAACTCTAGTTGCGAAATTGCGCAAAACTTGAGTTTCGTAAAAGCAGAATAGGGCAATTTTGCGCAAAATGACTTTTGCGAATGATTGCGCAAATTGTTGTTTTTTCGTGCAAAACTGATGCGCAAAGATAGAAAAATTTTGCGTTTCGTTCCGCAAAAATTGCGCAAAAGTTTTGCGAATGGAAACCCTACTGTAGGATATATATAGTTAAATATGGAGGTAAAAATTACTTGAACATAACCTTGTAAACTATGAGGATTCTGAAAATGGAGATGAAGACAAAAATGTTTCCTATGAGGAACATGCCCAGGATGGTAGAGTATCTGATAATCTTGCAGAGTAATAATGGTATTGGTCCCACTACACTGCTCCACATGTTTGATAGACACTAAAATAGCAGTTTATTTTTAAACAGATAAAACTGACCCGATTTTCCATAAAAAAAATTCCGAATTTTAATTTTCTTATTTTCTAAACTACAGAGTGAAAACCAGAAAACAGGAAGAAACCTTTTACGCTCAAATCATAACTTTAAATAGTTCAGTGATACTGTGCAGTGTAAACAGACACTATTATCTTGATTTACTTTGTATCAACATCTAATACACAAAAGTCTGGTTATAATGTTGTCTTCCAAAGTTTTCTGGTTCTCACTGTAAGTAATCCAGAATAATCAAATTTTATTAGCTCAAAGGTAGTAAATTTAGGGCCATTTTATTAATATAATATTTTTACTATTGTCCATATAGTAGCCAGTATTTAATTAGTAAATTTAGGGTCATTTTATTAATATAAAATTGTTAACCATTAGCTTTAAGACCTCGGGGAATGTCGTCTTCAACTTAAAATCTCCTCTCGGAGACAAACCAAACCAAATAATTTCAGCCCGCATTTTCTTTGTTATCCGCCCCACGGAGCTTTAAAACATTTTTGTTATTGTGAAATCATTAAAGTTAAGCAAGAATATTTTCATATGAAGCATTAGTGAATTTCGTTAAATATTCAACTGTAATTTTTTTCAGAAGTTTAAAAACGTATTTCAATACTGATCAACAATAAGTTTCCCCTGTACCATACCTAAATAAATCGTAAGATTTTTTCTATTATTAATATTTATTATAACATTGTACAAGTAGCCATGACCTGTAATTTATGTTATTTTTGTTATCGATTTTCTTGAGACAGGGTTACTCTGTTGTGTGTATTTGCGGCCGAACGGAAAGGAATTATCCGGACAGAATATATTTCCCTCACTGGAATTCTGACGGGCCTTTCAATCCAAGTTTATCTGGTGTGTCACTGTTATCTGTCAACAAATATTTTTACTATTGTTCATAAAGTAGCCAGCATTAGCTCAAAGGTAGTAAATTTAGGGTCATTTTATAAATATAATATTTTTACTATTGTCCATAAAGTAGCCAGTATTATCTCAAAGTTAGTATATTTAGGACCATTTTATAAATATAATATTTTTACTATTGTCCATAAAGTGGCCAGTATTAGCTCAACTGTAGTAAATTTAGGGCCATTTTATTAATATAATATTTTTACTATTGTCCATAATATAGCCAGTATATTAGCTCAAAGGTAGTAAATTTAGGCCCATTTTATTAAAATAATATTTTTACTATTGTCCTTAAAGTCAACAGTATTATCTCAAAGGTAGTAAATTTAGGGCCATTTTATTAATATAATATTTTTACTATTGTCGATAATATAGCCAGTATATTAGCTCAACTGTAGTAAATTTAGGCCCATTTTATTAATAAAATATTTTTACTATTGTCCATGAAGTAGCCAGTATTAGCTCAAAGGTAGTAAATTTAGGACCATTTTATTAATATAATATTTTTACTTTTGTCCATAAAGTAGCCAGTATTAGCTCAAAGGTAGTAAATTTAGGACCATTTTATTAATATAATATTTTTACTATTGTCCACAAAGTAGCCAGTATTAGCTCAAACATAGTAAATTTAGGATCATTTTATTAATCTAATATTTTTACTATTGTCCATAAAGTAGCCAGTATTAGCTTAAAGATAGTAAATTTAGGACCATTTTATTAATATAATATTTTACTATTGTCCATAAAGTAGCCAGTATTATCTCAAAGTTAGTAAATTTAGAGTTATTTTATTAATATAATATTTTTACTATTGTCCATGAAGTAGCCAGTATTAGCTCAAAAATAGTAAATTTAGGACCTTTTTATTAATATAATATTTTTACTATTGTCCATAAAGTCAACAGTATTATCTCAAAGGTAGTATATTTAGGGCCATTTTATTTATATAATATTTTTACTATTGTCCATAAAGTAGCCAGTATTATCTTAAAGTTAGTATATTTAGGGTCATTTTATTAATATAATATTTTTACTATTGTCCATAAAGTAGCCAGTATTAGCTCAAAGATAGTAAATTTAGGGCCATTTTATTAATATAATATTTTTACTATTGTCCATAAAGTAGCCAGTATTATCTCAAAGGTAGTAAATTTAGGCCCATTTTATTAATCTAATGTTTTTACTCTTGTCCATAAAGTAGCCAGTATTAGCTCAAAGATAGTAAATTTAGGGCCATTTTATTAATATTGTATTTTTACTGTTGTCCATACTGTAGCCAGTATTAGCTCAAAGGTAGTAAATTTAGGGCCACTTTATAAATATAATAAGTTTACTATTGTCTAAAAAGTAGCCAGTATTAGCTCAAAGGTAGTAAATTTAGGACCATTTTTTTAATATAATATTTTTACTATTGTCGATAAAGTAGCCAGTATTAGCTCAACGGTAGTAAATTTATGGCCATTTTCTTAATATAATATTTTTACAATTTTCCATAAAGTAGCCAGTATTAGCTCAAAGGTAGTAAATTTAGGGCCATTTTATTAATATTATATTTTTACTATTGTCCATAAAGTAGCCAGTATTACCTCAAAGGTAGTAAATTTAGGACCATTTTATCAATATTATATTTTTACTATTATCCATAATATGCCAGTATGATCTCAAAGATAGTAAATTTAGGGCCATTTTATTAATATAATATTTTCACTATTGTCCATATAGTAGCCAGTATTAGCTCAAAGATAGTAAATTTAGGGCCATTTTATTAATCTAATATTTTTACTATTGTCTATAAAGTAGCCAGTATTAGCTCAAAGGTAGTAAATTTAGGGCCATTTTATTAATCTAATATTTTTACTATTTTCCATAAAGTAGCCAGTATTATCTTAAAGGTAGTAAATTTAGGGCCATTTTATTATTCTAATATTTTTACTATTGTCCATAAAGTAGCCATTATTATCTCAAAGGTAGCAAATTTAGGGCCATTTTATTAATATAATATTTTTACTATTGTCCATAAAGTGACCAGTATTAGCTCAAAGTTAGTAAATTTAGGGCCATTTTATTAATAAAATATTTTTACTATTGTCCATAAAGTAGCCAGTATTATCTCAAAGGTAGTAAATTTAGTATTTAGGGCCATTTTATTAAATTAATATTTTTACTATTGTCCATAAAGTAGCCAGTATTAGCTCAAAGGTAGTAAATTTAGGGCCATTTTATTAATATAATATTTTTACTATTTTCCGTAAAGTAGCCAGTATTAGCTCAAAGGTAGTAAATTTTGCGCCATTTTATTAATATAATATTTTTACTATTGTCCATAAAGTAGCCAGTATTATCTCAAAGTTAGTAAATTTAGGACCATTTTATTAATATAATATTTTTACTATTGTCCATAAAACAGCCAGTATTACCTCTGTTATCCGCTTGTTGAGGAAAATGTTGATGTTCATCCTGTGATCTTCAATACTGTTGAAGTAGCAGCGAAGAACCCAGTAGAGGAAGGTACCAATGATCATGAGGATTGTGAGGATGATGAATACTTCTGGATATTCGCCAAATTTACTCTCCACGGTGTAGTTTCTACAGTTCCAGTATTCCTCCATATTCAAGATCTTTTTATATTAACCTAAATTATTGTATATATTTTTAGTCATTGCAATGCTAAACATCAAACCTTTTTATATTAACTTAAATTATTGTATATATCTTTAGTCATAATGCTAAACATCAAACCTTTTTATATTAACCTAAATTGTTATATATATTTTCAGTCATTGCAATGCTAAACATCAAAATTTTTTATATTAACCTAAATTGTTATATAAATCTTCAGTCATTGCAATGCTAAACATCAAACCTTTTTATATTAACCTAAATTGTTTTATATATCTTCAGTCATTGCAATGCTAAACATCAAACATTTTTATATTAACCTAAATTGTTACATATATCTTCAGTCATTGCAATGCTAAACATCAAACCTTTTTATATTAACCTAAATTATTGTACATATCTTCAATCCTTGCAATTCTAAACATTAAACCTTTTTATATTAACCTAAATTATTATATATATCTTCAGTCATTGGAATCAAACATTTTTAAACCAAAGGAATTGATTGTTTACCTATATTCTAATCCCTATATTTATGCAACCTGATTCTGTAAATCTTTTTATATTAACCTAAATTATTGTATATATCTTCAGTCCTTGCAATGCTATACATTAAACCTTTTTATATTAAACTAAATTATTATATATATCTTCAATCATTGCAATCAAACATTTTTAAACCAAAGGAATTGAGTGTTTACCAATATTCTAATCCCTATATATATGCAACCTGATTCTGTAAACCTTTAATCTTTAAATCTAAGATTATTTGATCCAACATAATTCATATTTTGAAATATCTAAGGTTTACAACACCAGGAATTGGAAAATTTGAGTTTGTGGCAAAGATTCAATTCCTTTCTGAAAATTGTTATTTTAGAAACAGGGGTAAGAACAAAAGATTATTTTACGATTTTTTCAAATTGTTTTCAGATGGTTTGTAAACAAAGCTATTTCTTTACAGAATGTTATGGGTGAGCTCCATATTGAACCTGCTTTTAGTCTTGCCTAAATATGACTGTAGTGTTACCTGAAAGAGGCCAGGTTCCGAGCATCTTATCTCTTCAGAGCTATATTTATATGTAAAATCTTAATTAAATTTTAATTAAATTTTTATTAAAAAAAATCTTCTATTATTTCTAGATAATTTAGAACACAAATTCCTGATTTAAAATGTATCCCGACTTAGAACTCGTTCTTGATAATAAGAACGCGTTCCTGATTTTAACGTTCTTTTCAATCAATTTCTGATTGTTCCACGTTTGTTCTTTTACTAATTATTTCAATATTTTTAAGAACTTGTTCTATGCGTTAGTTCTTTTTAGGAACGATGGAATCGTTCTTGATAGTTTCTCGTGAAAGAACCATCATTCCCCAGGAACGACGCCCAGCCCTACTATATGCCGAGGATCTTTGATAGTTCACTAATTTCTTTCTTGTACCTTAATCCTATTTACTATTTTCTATCGCGGATTGAATCAGGGGTTTCCAGTGAACAAAACTTTTCGCTAAAATCAATGAAGCGAAAAATGCGAAAACAAAGCGAAATTTTGTGAAAAAAATTTTGCGAAATATATTTTTGCGAAAATTTTGCAATTTGTAAAAATATTTTTGTGAACATTTTTGCGGAACATGCATCTTGTATTCTCAAAATTTTGTCTTTTTGATGAATATTCTTAAAATTTTTGCATTTTAAAAAAAGATTTCATATTTTTTCACGAAATTTTCTTACTTTTTCGCGAAATTTTCGCATTTCTTATTCTGCGAAAGCTTCGCATTTTCTTTGCAAAATTTCGCGAAAAAAAGCAAAAAAATTTATTTGCTTACATTGCGAAATTTTCAAGGAACGATTTTCCTTTTTCACTGGAAACCCTAGTTTAATCGTTTCAAATATTTAAACAAAATTTTTTTTTAAATGAGACATTAAAGTATCTGTATACCCTCCCCTCACTCTTTAAAATAATACCATAAGAATTCTATTTACAAAAAACGAAATTCCAAAAACATATGCGAAAATTTAACAGGTTTTTTAAATGCATGGATTTTTGCTTACGCATTGTGTATTACAGTTTACAAATTCAATTTTCAAAGATTTAACATTTGATGCGGTGTAACTGTGCAGTATGCGATTATATTAATAAAATAAAGACAACTTTTTATGTAGGTTTTAATTGTTCACAAAATTTTTCTAATTGCAAGTTTACAAGAAATTCAAGAGAAGCTTTTTTAATTGACAGCTTCTCTTTTTTTCCATGTTTTTGTGTATTCATTCTGTTCAAAAGCATGGATGTAAATCAAAATTAAAATCGTAAGTTGTCTACTGTGGAGACCCTGATCTACATACTGCAGTACTGTGTGTACTGCAGCCTGATTCTAGAACAATCCACTACACTACCACCGTTCTTTTCATTTAATAGAATTGCTTGTTCTTCAAACTTAAAGTTAGGTTTTAAAATTCTCCTTCTCAACAAAATAGCAATTTAGACTTTAGATTTTGTATTAATTTATTTGTGAGTCAATGAAAACAGTGGAGGGGGGGGGGGGGNGAAAAGAAAAATAAATGTTGGAATTCGTCTTAAGCTGAAGTTGTTTTCCAAAAAACTAGAAATGAACATAGAGAATAGAATATGTATTAGAGTGGAATTTACTAGAAAAAAGTGTAAAACGGCCATTTTGTTGTACTGTTTCCATACTGCAGGTGTACTTCACATATTTAAGCTATATTACCTTTTTATTATTGTTAAAAGAAAACCAAATTTTGAAATAGACTGGTTTCATAATTGACCAATGATCATTTCACATAGACTCTATGCCTTTCACTTTACAAACGATGATTTTCCGTTATAAACTTATAACTATAAATCATATGATGTTTTTTATTCACCTAATTCATTATAAAGTTTATTTAAATGTTTAAAAAATTCTAAATTGAAATGAATAGTCTAGGAAACATACTGTATTAATGTACTCTACTGCATATAATTTGTGAACATTTACAAAAATTTGTACACTTTGAACTCCCTTTCAGGCTGAAAGGGACTGAAAAAAATTCATACCGAGAGATTCTTTAAATTCCCCTCTAATATATATTCTATTCTCTTTGGAAATGAACAAGGAAAATAATTGAAGGGAATCAAAACATAATATTAAATAGCCCCTAACTTTTTTTATAATAAAGCCAATTAAATTAACTACTAACAAATTACAAAAAGCCTTTGATAAACGAAACAAAAAATAGACATTTATTAAAGCATGAAATTTATTAAAAAAATGATAAAAAATTATTTTTCAGATATTTTAAAATATTCTGTGCACATGAAAAAGGAGTGTTCGCAGCAAAAAAAGGGGGATATAGGTTAAAAACGAGAAACACTTTGGTGACATGGAAACGCCTCAACACAGAAACGCCTCAACACGGAAATGCCCCAAAATAACGGAGTCATAAAACTATTTTAATGTCGTCTTCTATCATTAAAAAAAAATATTTTCAAATTATTTTACTATTAATTTAGGGTAAGTTATCCAAATATCACCCACATAGCATCTTGCAGATAATATCCATAAATCAGCCACACATCATCCAAATATCACCCTCATATCATCCAAATATCATCCATACATCACCCATATATTGTCCAAATATCACCCAATCGATATTTTTTTAAACCCCCCAACTTGATGAAAGTCAAGTTTTAACCTAGATATGGCACGACTATTGCAGAAAAAAACCCCACTTCTCATCATACAGATATTACCCAAATCTCATCCAGAAATCATCCAGAAATCATCCAAAAATCATCCAAAAATCATCCAGAAATCATCAAGTCGACATCGATTTTTACAACCCCTCTAGAAACAAGAAACTAAATAGAATTATTATTTAGATACACAGCATGACAATTTTATTTATCCAAGTTTTACAGTTTACAAACATCATATGATTGATGAACAATTATGTTTGGCCAGCTTGGTAAAAAGTCGAGTTTTAATCCAGATATGGCACGTCTATTGCAGGTGAAAACTACGCTTTTAAACTCGATTAAAACTTCACTTCTGGAAGGAAAAAGTCGAATGTTACTCGATTTTAACTCGAGTTTTTGTTTGCTGGGAAGGGGTGACATTCAAACGGATCAACACTGAAAATGGGATTTCCCATTATTTTTGAGGGGATTTCTAGTAATTTTTTATCTGATTCCGAACCGTTTCCAGGCTTCTTACAAAAACTTTGAAAATCTTTTGGTCTGTTTCCTCATATTTTTGATCTTTTTTGCCTTTTACAAAAACTTTGAAAATACCTATTTTTTATCTGTTTCCTAAACCTCAAACTTTTGTTGTGCATACAATAAACTGAACTTAAATTTTAAATTAATTTTTATTTCAAAATATTTATAAACAGCATGATAACCAGAAAACTCTGGCATAAGACGACGACTTTTAGACTCTGGGTCTGCTTGAACTGACTAAGTTTAATAAGTTACTTATTAAAACTTTTTGCTTTGTAACAACATCTAATACACTGTAATATTGTCTTCATATACCAAAGTTTTCAGGTTCTCACTGTAGCAATATATATAATTTTGATTAAATGAATCTTAAAATTTTAAGCAAAAAAATTTATCACATTAAATTGTTGATTAGTAAATAGTAGCTTAACCACAAGAAACTTAAAAGTTTTTTTAAAATGTGAAAAAATTCCTAGTCATTATATTAGAATCTACAGAGATAATTTCCATTCTTGAGTCTGCTGCAAAAATTTGTTTCGGTCAAAGTTAAAATTATTGATTTTTGAATGGAAAAGCCTTTGCGAAGCAATTCCTTTTCATGCAATTCCGCGCAATTCCGCGAATATTTAATTACTTCCTTGTTCACAATTATAGCACAATTCAGCGCAATGAAATGGCGCAAGCAGAAACAAAATCATTGCGATATTCCGATTGGAAACCCTAATCATGTTTTTGTTTCTCCCAGATTTTTCAAACTTTAGATTTTAAAAATTTGATTTTCTTCTCAATGCCTTACTGCTTTAAGTAGACCAATTCACCATCGATAAATTAATGATTCATTGATTAATAATGAATATATTTGTATATATCTCGAAAAACTTCTATTTCTCTAGTAAAATCATATTACTTTCTATCTTAAAAATGATTAACCTTTTTAGCCTTAAAGGGAGTGTTGGCGAAAAATGAAAGGGGGTACATGCTTACGACAAAAAATAATCGCTTTTAATTGCTATTAATCATACTTTTATCTGTTGCGTCTATAAGGAGAAAATTGTTAAAAACGACTTAAACTGAAGAACGTAGCGTTCATACAAATTCAGAAAGTTGCATTATTAGACTTGTATCGTAAAATACTCCATTTAGTTTCAAAGTTTCAGATATCAAAACAGAAAGTCATCGATTATTTTTCGATGTAATTTGTAGTTAATATTTAATAAAATTTGTTATTTGTTTTACATACAGTCAACTTAAAACGACTTTTTTGGTTAGGTATCTCTGCCACGTGTAATCATTCAAAGCATCAAGAGCTGAGACATCTGGTGGCCAACTATTTCGGCGTTTTAAGTGCACTGCAAATAGATTGTCAACTTGACAATCTATTTGGTGCACTGTATACAAAACAAATATTTTAAATATTAACTTACACTCCCATTAAATTTGGAAATTTATGTTTCACAAAAGCAATAATAAAACTACGTCTTTGGAACAGTAAAAGTTATTAACTTTTTTGATTTCTGATCATTGTTTATTTTTAGAGAAATCGATATTTTTCTTTTCAGCTAAACCAATCAGATGAAAATTCTCGGAAAAGTAAAAGAAGGGAGAAAAAGTTATAATTTTTAAATATGACTAGCTGAAGGGCCCGGCGTTGCCCGTGGAAAAAAAATTTTAAAAAATTTTTTTGGAGAAAAAATATTTTTAAAAAATGTTGAAAAAAAAATAATTTAAAATATTTTCGATTTTTTTGCCTTTAACACCCCCCGGCCAAGTTTAGCGTTCTCCATGTTTTTAAATTAAATTCATCAATTAATAACATGGCACATCTGATTCACAACTGTACCCTTGAAATCTGATCAAGTATGAATTATGATATCCACATCTTTGTTTCATTCTTAAAAACTAAATATTTTCATGGGGGGTTTCCCCCCCCCCCCACCCCTGTATAACTAAATAACTTTAAAAGTGGTTTTCGTTAGAATGCTGCAACTTTTTCACTTTTTCAATATAATAGTTTTAAACAAGTTTTGCTAAAAATATCAGTTTGCAACATTTTGTGCGCAGTTTTTTAATGTTTTTTTTGCAGAAGGTTTGCAAATACATGTTTATTTCCAGTGACATACATTCTACGATTTCAAAACTCAAAAAGCAATTAAGCAAATTGCTTGTGCACATTTTATTTGAACTGTTAGCATAATTTTTGCAACACTTCGCAAAGATATTTACTTAATTCAGTATATTTCATAATTTTTAAATTAAGTCAGCTGTTATAGATGCTTTACAAAATTAATATGTCATGTGTATGAACTATTAAGTGCCAAAAAAATTGTACAAACTTTTTATAGTAGAAAAGCTCCAATAAGTGTTACAGCTATTTATAATGGTATGCTTTGTAGCTTTAGTATGCATTTTTAGTTACTGCTTATCTTTGAAAAATGGAAAAACTGGTCTGCAAAAATTAATTTTTAAAAAAATCTAAAATATAAATATTTAACCATAATCTTGAGATAAAGGAATTGAGTCTTTGCCACAAACTCTGCTTTTTAAAACACTATATCTTTGGATTCCAATGTCGTAGACCTTAGATATCTCAAACTATGAATTCTGTTAGATCAAATAATGTAAGTTTGAAACATCTAAGATTTGCAACATTGGGTTCCAAAGAAATAGGAATTTTAAATTCAGAGTTTGTGGCAAAGACTCAATTCCTTTTACTTGATAAAATGATAAAGTGTTAATTACCATCCCTCTGATGGAGTAACTAGTGTCCCGGGTGTTAATTACCATCCCTCCCATCAAGTAATGAGTCTCCCAAGTGTTAATTACCATCCTTTCCAGGGAGTAATTAGTGTCCTGAGTTATAATAACCATCCTTCCAATCGAGTGATTAGTGCCCTGAGGGTTAATTACCATCCCTCCGATGGAGCAATTAGTGTCCTGTGTGTTTATTACCATCCTTCCGATCGAGTAATTGGTGTCCTGAGTGCTAATTACTATCCCCCAGATCGAGTAATTAGTGTCTTGAGTGTTAATTACCATCCCTCTAATGGAGTAATTATTGTCCTGAGTGTAAATTACCATCCCTCTAATGGAGTAATTAGTGTCCTGAGTGTTAATTACCATCCCTCTAATGGAGTAATTAGTGTCCTGAGTGTTAATTTACCATTCCTCTCCAAATTCTCAATTTGATGCTGTTTAAAGTGGAAATCTTATTTTGTTCCAAATTATCGTTAAAATTGCGTAACCAAATGAGCCAAAATTTGTGCATCATATTTGTGTATATGGATCAAATTAATTGACATATTTGTTAATCCAATCGGTAATTGTTTATTTACTTGATTGTAACAGTAAGAAAATTGCACAAAACGTCTTTTAATAACATTGTATAAAATTTTTTTAATTTTTTAGTTATAACTTTTTTATAATTTTATTTATAATTTTGAAACTTGTTACAATAAACTGTTTTAATTGAATTATTACTTACATATTATTATTATTATTATTATTATGTAAAGAAGCTGCCAATTAATTCCGATACTTGAAATAACTAAATTTTATATTATACTAGTGAATTGTTGTCGACCAATGTAGTTTATGGATTGAATTTACTTTTTTTTCGCAAAATTCAATTTTAAGAACAATTTAGAAAAGGCGTTTTTTGCAGATTGGAAGACATCTTGATTCCCAAATAATTGGGCTTTTATGTACCGCATTTTTCATGAAATTTACGAAAATCCAGAAACTGTAACTTTGTCAATTTTCTAACTACAGAAATTTAATAACCACAAATACCACTTTATAGAGAAAAAGGGCAAGGTTTATGTGGCAGTTTTGAAACTCCCATGAACGGATGATTTAAAGTTCAAAATTGTCAACAGTTTTCCCAGCAAATAAGCGGTAACTAATAACTAATAACTTTAAGACTAATATTGTCAATTTGATTAAAAAATTAAGTAAATTGCTTTAGTTAAAAAAGGGGTAAATATAAGTTTATCACATTAAAATATACATATACTAGAGACATCTACATTTAAGGTGTTAAACTGTTACTCTAAAACCGGCCCATTCAATTCAACCAATAAGATGAAGGGGAAGTGTGTAGGCTGGGGGTGGGAGGCAGATCATATATTTTAGCTATAGATAGATAGATTGATCGATAATCTAGATAGATAGATAGATAGATATATTATACATCCACAAATCTATCTATCTATTTTTTAACAATCTTTCTATCAATTTTGCATTAAACATACATATTTCTAAACATTACCCAAGTAACAATTTTGCAGAAAATCCGCGGAAATTCATAGGAATCTTTCCTGGGAATCCGCGGAAATTCCAAGGAATCTTTCACAGGAAAATCTGGAGAAAATTTCGAGAGCTATTCCGAGGAATTTCTTGTAACCCACTCTGAGGAAATTCTCATAACTCTATCCAAGGAATTTCTTGTAACCAATTCCAGGGAATTTCTTGTTACCAATTCTGCAGAAAAACTGGAGAAAATTTCTTTAAAATTTTTTGAAATTCTTGAGAATTTCCAGCAAAAAGTTCTTCAGGACCAATTCCTGGGAATTTCCTGGGAACTTATCCCAAGATTTTCTCAAGAGTTCCTCAGGAATATCTTAAAATATTCTCAGCATATTCCTGAGTAAATTCACTAACCAGGAATTAAGCCCAATAGTAGTGAATAACTTAAGAACTACATTGCCCCACCAACTTTTTAGAAGTTTAACCATCTACTTAAGTCAGAATGTTATAGTTGTTTTTGATCTTACTCAAGTTGTCATGTATTTTGTTTATTCAGACAACTGAATTGTTAAGAAAAAATAAAAGAAACAAAAAAAATGTTCAAACATTTTTTTTAAATGATGGTTCTAAAGTAAATTATCATTTTTTATCAATAAGGATGCAAAGAAAAAAAGATTTAGTTGGGGCAGTGCATAATAGAAGATAACCTCAGAGACACCTATTGAAGAAAATGGAACTTGAAAATTCTGTGATGAAGTCCTGAGAATTTCTCAGGAATTTCCAACAAATATTTCGGAGAAATTCTTAGAGATTTCTAGAGAAAAATTCCAGAGAAATTCTCAGGAATTTCTTGAAACTTATTTTCTTATTTCATTCCCCTAAAAATCCAGAAAACTTGGTGACCAAGTCCTAAGAATTTCTCAGGAGTTTCCGGAGAAGATTTCAGTAGAATTTCTCAGGAATTTCTTGAGGTGAAATTCTGGAGAATTCTCAGGAATTTCTTGAAACTAATTCTTTCATTAAATTCCCCTTAAATCTGTAACCATGGTGACCAAGTCCTAAGAATTTCTCAGGAATTTCCGGAGAAGTAATCAGGAGAAATTCTCAGGATTGTCTTGGGGTGAGATTCCGGAAAAATTCCCAGGAATTCTCGAAACTAATACTCCTTAAAATTCCCCTAAAAATCCGTAAACATTATAACCAAGTCCTAAGAATTTCTCAGGAAAGAATCATTTATTTTCCAGCTGGGTAATCTCCCAGAATAAATATAAACATATAATATTCATTCATTCCATTGCATTTGTTCTATAAAATATTAATGTTGTCAGACAAATTAATAAAAGTAAGAAAACTGCTATTTTTATTCTATTTTAAAAAAAGTCAAATATGTCCAACCGGTGTTTTTTTCAACCGGTATTTTGTGAAAGTCTGTTTTCTTCTACCTGTCAGAACTTATCGTACGGGCACGTCTGGAACCAAATGTTCAACCAATGAGAGAGCAGTATTCCCCAGGGAGTGTAAAATAAAAGGAGACACAATTGACGCGGCCCGCCCTACCATATGATTATAAAAGCTTTGCAGACGGTACTCCATTTTTATAAGAAAAATTAAGAATAGGTTATTGTATATATACGCGACACATATTGGGTTTTATACAAATGAAGCACCGTCTGCAAAGCATGTATATACTCATCATATGGTAGGGTGGGCCGCGTCAGTTGTATCTCCCTTCTATTCAATACTCCTTGGCATTCCCTTTCCTCGAATATTTGGACCAATGGAAAGCCAAAATTTATCCGGTAATTGACCAATGAAAGAGTGCCATGTCTGTTGAGTTAGTGAAACACATATTCAGCGTTCAGCTGACGTGTACCAGTACGTGTATAGATACTAGTTACATACAACTGTGACTCCTGTGATACAGGCTGAATACCCTTATTAACAAGTGAATCAAGGGATTTTTATGTCGGTTTTCTTCTCTTATTTCATCAGTTTTAAAGTTAGTATACGTAGTCCATACTGATTGTTTATATATTGACGCGTATCTTGAAAATATCCTCATAATTATTATATTTCAGCCCTAAAATGAAAGTATTGGTTTTGTTGAGTGCTCTTGCGGTGTGTTTAGGAGAGGTTACCAAGGTATTATATCGTTTAATCCATAAGATTTATTAGATTTTTTAAAGCGTCATTTCTATATAAATTATTTTAAACACACGGTGTTTGTTAAGGATGAGGGTGTCCTTGTGTTAACAGAGTCCAACTTTCAAGAGGTTGTGGACGGAAATGAATTCGTCCTTGTCGAATTCTATGCTCCATGGTGCGGACATTGCAAGGTAGGTTTCTATTCTAACATTTTAAATCTCGGTTCAATTCTGAAGAAAGGTTTTTTTGTTCATGGATACTTTTGAAATCTATCTAAATCTTTACCTTAGGGTTTTTTCACACCTTGTTCATATGTTTACATAAATACAATTTGCAACACAGCTTGGGAATATTTTCATTCTCAATTTCTGTTAAGAACTGTTCCTAAAGCCTCAGTTAACTTTTTAAATTTTAACTCATTTGCTTTACACTCCTGATGTAATATTTAGGTAAATTCCTAGAGAACGATTTATGGACCCCCCTCCCCCCTCCTATCAATTTTGTACATGGATCTTGCAGAAAGTGTCTTAACTTAACCTTACCCGTGGCCGCAGCGCTCGGCCCCCTAGCCTGTCCTAGCCGCAGCGCTCGGCCCAGAAAGTGTCTTAACCTAACCCTAAGTAAATACTAAAGTGGTCATGTACAAAAATCGTTCTCTAGGACGGACCCTGATATTTATAACATTGTAATTTACAATGATATTTTCTAGTCGTTAGCCCCTGAATACGCTAAAGCCGCCCAAACTCTGGCTGAGAAAGAGTCTTCAATCCTTCTGGGTAAAGTTGATGCTACCGAGGAGGGTAAACTGGCAGAGAAATTCGAGGTCCGAGGATACCCTACACTCAAACTCTTTAGGTAACTTTTTTACAGGAGATTGAGTATTTCGCCGTTTATAAATCATAATTTAGATTTTTAAAACTATTTGGATGATCAAACCTGTTTTAAGGAATGGAAAGGCATCTGAATACAATGGCGGTCGTACCGCCGAAACCATCGTCTCCTGGTTGGAGAAGAAGACCGGTCCCCCCGCCAAGACTCTGGAAACTGTTGATGCCGCCAAGGCCTTCGTCGAGGAGAATGATATAGCGGTCATTGGATTTTTCAAGGTTAGGTGTATATCATTTAAATCGGCTCTTATGACTGATCAGTTTGGTAATACTTGTTTTAAAATTTTAATTTATAATGTTTAGAAGCTGCCGCCGTTTCCCTATTCAAGAAGTTTGACGAGGGCCGTAATAACTTTGAGGGAGAGATGACTGAAGCTGCCCTCACTAAGTTCGTGGCCGGAAACGCCCTCCCCCTTGTCATTGACTTCAACCAAGAGACCGCACAGAAGATCTTCTCCGGAGAGATTAAGTCCCACCTCCTGATGTTCGTGTCCGCCAAGGCTGATGAGTATGCTGCCCAGGTGTGAAGGATTAATATCTTATCCTCATATATTTACATCCCATACAAACACCTGCGTTTCCACTGAAATAACTTAACTGTCCTGTTTATGATTTTCCCGCATTTTATTTCTCAGTCAAATAAAAATTTTATTTCGTCGTTGAAATTATGCTGAACTGCTGTTTACACTTGTTGTAATTATATTGGAAACCTACCACCTGTGAATAATGTTACCATTCAAAAATATATTAAATTATGTTTTTTTAGACTGAAGTTGCCAGGACCATCGCCAAGGAGAACAAGGGAGAGCTTCTGTTCGTCACCATCAACACTGACGAGGACGATCACAAGAGGATCATGGAGTTCTTCGGACTCGAGGTAAAGACCTGCCACGTAACCAGGAATTATTGCTGAGTCATGATTGGATGTAGGATTTATTCACCTGGAGGTGAAACCGGTTTCCTGGATCAGTTAACTACTCACATATGCCATCTACTTTTAACTTATTTCAAATATAATTTTCATTAAGCCATGAAACTTGCATTATTTATTCTGAATACTGATAACTTAGGATCAGTGTTGTAAATTTTCTAAGAGGAAAATTATTGTTCAGGAAAATATTCACCCTGCTGAGGTTTAATTTTTAAGTTTTTAGATTTAGGTATGCTAATAGAATTTTGGTTTTAGTTAAGCCTAGTCTGATTTAAAAAGAATTTCAACTTTTTGTGTTAAACTTCTTCTATCAATTGATTCTTGACCTCCGCATGGTTCAATTTATTAAGATTTTTTTCCTTTTATGTTTTAAAAAAGATTGGTTTTAAATTTGACTTATCTGATATTGTAGGATTCTGAGCTTCCCAGCATGAGAATTATCAAGCTTGAAGAGGACATGTCCAAGTTCAAGCCCGCTAACAAGGACATCACCGAGGAAAATGTCAGAGCCTTCGTCAACTCCTACAAGGCCGGAGAGCTGAAGCCCCACCTCATGTCAGAGGAGATCCCCGAGGACTGGGACAAGGAGCCTGTCAAGGTAGGAGAGATTACTATTAACATTTGGTTGTGCTTTTTTTTAATTTGAGATTTTCTCACATCTCTATTTTTACGTCTTTTTAGAATGTCATACATAGGATCAAATTTCGAGAATGCTTTTTTAACGAGAGGGTTTTAATTTCATCAGTTCGGATTTTAAGGCAGTAAATTCGCCGGAATGTCCGATATTAGATTCCTCTACCCGGAAGTTGAGTCGTATTACAGAAAAGATTAAAATGATTTAACCTTTGTTACTATTTCTGTATTTCTGATCAATATTTTATTAAATTATTAAAAATTGATCGTGTCCAGGTGCTAGTTGGCAAGAACTTCGCCGATGTCGCTCTTGATACCAGTAAGGATGTCCTTGTTGAGTTCTATGCTCCATGGTGTGGACACTGCAAGCAGTTGGAGCCAATCTATACCCAGCTCGGAGAGAAGTTCAAGGTAGAAATATATTTGACATAAAAGGGACTATGGACGGTATCTTGAAGGAATTTTAGACGGAATTTTATTTAAAGCTTTGTTGAGTGATTAAGATTAAATTAGTTATCCATGTTTTTCTCTTTGACAATTGATTAATATTTCCAAATTTTACATTTTTCACTTTCCTTCTTTCGCCTCTTTAAATCGTGGTCACTTGAAATTATTATTTTCTAAAAAGCCAAAAAAAGTTTCAGGGTGTCCCAATAAGCATATTTGTTTGGAATTAACTACATACTAACAATTAAAATAAAGTGAAAGAAACGAGTTTTTGCGTTGTATGAAATTACTTCTTAAAGAAAGTGAAATTAAAATTAAATATTTGGTGAAACATTATGTAAAAGAGTAAATGATTACTATTTTTGTAAAATGCAAATGCTAACATTGGAATTCTTTTTCACCATCTGTGTTGTATTATAGGACAACGAAGAGATTGTTATCGCCAAGATGGATTCTACTGGAAATGAAGTTGAAGATATTAAAGTTCAGGTAAGCGTGAACGATAGTTAGGATTTTTTTTTTTCTCGAGGATTTATTTTTACTGTTTACCGAGAGTGTTGAAAAATCTTGTCTATTTTTTATGATGCAATAATGAATGCTCGTGTCCTACCCCCCC
>NW_019396195.1:34691-52706 GCF_000591075.1 Eurytemora carolleeae
GATGGTTGTCCTAAAATTGATCCGCAATATTTTGGCTTCCTGGATCCGGATCCGCAAAAATATGCGGATCCACGGATCCGGATCCAAGGGGTAAAATATCAACCAAAAACTGCAAAAAAAACAAATCTGAACTTTTGAAAGAGAGATTATAAAAAGTTCCTCATTTCTGAATGGTTCATCAAGTTTTAGGATAAAAATAAGCGAAAATAAAAAATGTAAAATTTGAAAATTATTTTTTGTTAAAAAAATTCAGTAAATCTTAAAAAAATGACCTGGATCCGGACCGGATCCATTTTTTCCTGTGCGGATCCAGGATCCGGATCCGCATCAAAATTAAATGGATCCTAAGCATTGGTTGAGAGTCTTGGGATCAATCATTGATACCCCGTGTTGGATCATTCCAAGCAGTGATAACTAAATTGAAGAGATCAAGCATTAATCTTCAAGTTAGAATTGTTCACATTGGATATCGAGATCAGGCGATAAAAATACGTTCTGAACTCTGGACAAACTGTTAATATAAATAATATTTCAGGGATTCCCCACCATCAAACTTTTCAAGAAAGGAGATAACAAGGTTGTAGACTATAACGGAGAGAGAACTCTAGAAGGTTAGCAAGTTTTATTTAAGTTGTGAAGTTAAAAAATTTATTTTTTATTTCTTGAAAATCTGATTTATAGTTACTTTGATATTTTTTGTAAAAGATTGTAATTTTAGTTTTTACAGAGAAAAGAGTTTATTTTTTTATTTCTCTTATGTCACATTTATATTTGTGGATTATAATTTGTAGTTTAATAGTAATATTAGAGAAAGGGGGTTTTATTTGTTTTTCATAAAGAGAAATTTTAAGTTATTGGTTTCTTAGTTTTATTAATAACATGAACGGCGTTTCATGTTATATTTTTAATAAGATGGATTGAAAGTCTCATATTAGTAAATTTAATCTTATTATTGATAATATTGGTTTAATTTATTCTTGTTTTATTGAACAGGTATGACTAAGTTCCTTGAATCTGGAGGTGTTGATGGTGCTGCTGCTGCTGATGATGACGACGAGACTGGTCACGACGAACTGTAAATCGTCGGTTCGTCTGTTGTTCGCCTGCATCGGCGATGGCTTATAAATATAACGTGTTAGTATGGTGGAATCTCATCCCCCATGTTTTAGTGATATTTAATTTCACATATTTTACCCCTTTTCTTCAGCCAGGGCTTCCGTTGAAAACTTGGACATTTTTCATGTTGAAAAATGTTTATTAAATGATCTGGGATGTCTCTTCTTTTGTTATTTTGTTATGGCTATTAATGTATTTTGGGTGGGAGTTATTTAAATTTCTGGGGTTCCGGGTGAATGAATGCAGTACTTATTTTTATATTCATTGAACTGAGGTTAATTTTCAAATTTACAAAAATTTTACAAAAAGCAAAAACTCGATAAAATGAGATCTTACAGTTCCACAATGCATAATTTTTATGTACTCCAAATGTTACAAATGTGATTTTAATCCAGTTGTGAGAGTTAGCATTTTGTTAAGTATTTTTCTATCGCCTAAATTTATATTAAAAAACATTTTTACAGAGAACTATGTGATTTGTTCCCAAACTAAAAGAAGAGAATAAACGATGAAAACTATAGGAATGACTTTCACTTTTTTTCTAGTAATTTCTCATTTCTCACTAGTTAACCTTGTATTGACTAACAAAACAAATAGATAAAAGAAGTTGAAAGTTTGAATGAAAGAAGGCGTGGCACTTCTCCTGCTTGGGTTGGTTGGGGGCGGATCTGGATTGGCAGTGATGAGTGTGGATCTAGGAAGTGAATGGATGAAAGTGGCTGTAGTATCGGTAGGTTCTGATCATGTTTAAAGGGACTGTAAGTGTAATTTCAGGTGACCTTTAGTACAAAAAGTGAAGAGTCGACATACCACTGACATGAATTTTCAACTAATTTCGATAACTACATATTTAGCATCCAAATGGTCATCCATGAATGAAAGGGAGCTAAAAATGGTTGCATGGCTCAAACTTGGTCGTGTTGCTGGGATCATTTCGCCGAACTTTAACATTTAATTCATTAACGGCAAAATCCTTAGACAAATCCTGGCTGAGAAACCATCTCTCAGTCAGGACTTGAAACTCCAGGCTGTAGACTGCTCCAAACACATAATTTGATTTGATTGATTTACACGCTATTATATCTGTACTCGACAATCAAACCGTTTTAGGGGTACCGTTTTAAATTGCTCACATGAAATTACGTTTACAGTCTCTTTAAAAGGACTGTTTACTATTGTTTGGGAAGTTTGTGCTGGTGCACCTGTATTCTAGATCAACAAAAACCTTAGTTTTTAGCAAGAAAGAAGAAAATGTGTTTATTCGAAGCGAGAACAATGCTAATCGGGCATGCTAATTTGTAAATTGGGGGGGGGGGGGGGGCGGCATTTGAAACTAAATTAACAGTCTCTTCCCAGAGATGACTTAATGTAATTAAAAGGGTCCTTTCATTCAAAGTGTTATCCTATTTTACACTTTTTAAGTTTGAAATGAGGTTTTTCGATTGTCGTTCAAAGCTAACATGTTCGGAAATATGCTTATTTTATTATTAATAGTTCAGAAACGTAAAATGCATGAAAAACTAAATGTCAAATTACATACGCGGGGGAAGGCAGGCAGCCATGAGCCACCACTCTTTCCCCTTCCGTGCCACATATTAGCTTTTTTCTCATCCGGCAGCCATGAGCCATCACTATTTCCCCTTTCGTACCACCACATTTGACTCTTCCGGGCAAAACTACTTTTAAATGGTATATTTAGGGCCTTTTAAGTGTATTGCATCTTTTGAGTATTGCATCTTGAAATATCACAAAGTCTAATGATTATTCAATTACTGACTCATTATACTAAATTCATCTTAAAATCACTCATTAACCAACTTTGTGATATTTCAAGATGCAAATACTCAGTCAAATTTGTCAATAATTTCATTGTAAAACAGTTTCACAAAAAGTTTTAGATTTCCAATTTGTTATTTCCCACCATTGGCATTCCCTTTCAAATCACTGTGTAAAAAAGTTGAGACCCTGAGAACAGATGAAAGCAAAACCGAACTCGTAAAAAATCGGTTTTTGGTTCATTTACCCAGTGGTATCCGGATCTACTGAATGGATAGTGATCCAAGGCGCTAAATTAAGTTTTTTACGGCGTTATTGTTTTTCCTTTGTAACAGAGGTGTGTATTTTCTTTGAAAATCATCTCTCCCATCCCCCTCTTTGAAAATCATCTCTCCCAACACTCTCTTTGAAGTTTGGGATTGAAAATCATCTCTCCCAACCCTCTCTTTGAAGTTTGGGATGTCCCCGCGAAGCTGAATCCAGGAAAATCATTGATTAGGGGAAATAACTTAACTTTTAAGAAAAGCATCTAGAAGGATAAATTAAACTTGATTTCCAATTTTTCATTTGTTCCCCACATTTCATCAAATCATTTAAACTTAACACCCCTGTAGTTTTCCATGTAGGGCTATGTTAAGCTTTCTCAGAACAGATTAATTTAAATCGTATCTTTTCCTTTTCGACTTCTATTCCCATTATTAGATTTGCTGATATAGATTCTCAAAACCTTGTCATATAAACACACAAATAGAGCAAAAAACGCCCTCATGTAAACACAAAAATAAAGCAAAAATACCTAAATTAAGTACTTGTGCGTTGACTTTGTGTTTTTATGACGTTTTGAGAATATATATCAGCAAAGCTACTAATGGGAACAAACACAGAAGGATGGATAACGCGATTTACATAAAACCTGTTCTGAGAAGGCCTAACATAGCTTTACACGTCTGTTTTTCTTGATATATGGGTTTGAAGAAACATTCCACTTTGAAACAAAGCGAACTGCAGGGTGTCTCACGAAACAGGACGGTAGCAAGACAATTTGAAAGTCGGCTTTGAACTTTTTAATCTATTTGTGACAAGTTTTTGTGTTGTAAATATTACCGGAGATATTATGAATTTTGTTCAGAATAAATAAAACTAAATCAGAACAAAATTCTTCACATCTCCGAAAATATTAAAAGCACAGAAAAGGTAGGCCATATTTTTTTATCATTCAACTCGAGAATTTTGTTTTCAAAATTAGGTTTACAACTCAATGATGCAAAGATCAAAGGTGACCTTCAATTCGTCATGTTTCGTGGGACACCCTGTACCTTATCACATTTTTAATGAAATATCGTTCACATTTTTCTGTTTTCATGTCTAATAAACTTTATGTGACTCGCATCAAACATAACGCGTTTATTTCTGAGGGAGATATTTAACCAAGAATATATACACCCTTGATTGTTTGTCTTATGATCTTCATTTTGTATCTGTTTAGCCTGGCGTACCTATGGAGATTGCTCTAAACCCTGAATCTAAGCGTAAAACTAGCGTAGCAGTTAGTTTAAAGAACGGGGAGAGGAAGTTTGGTAGTGACGCGATGAACGTTTGCGTCAAAGAACCAAAGTAAGTATTCACAACCTATTAATCTTTTTTTCTGTCTCTCTTCGTCAAAGGGATTGTTTAACTATTTAAAAATAATGAAAGACTCGAAAATGGGGGATTAGGAATCTTGCTGCTTCGTATATAGTTGATACTTCATAATAGTTTTTTATTTTTATGATCTGACAGTTACTTTTGAAAATATTTATTCCTGTTTCGAGGATTATTGATAATGAAGACGACATTTTCATAATTCTCAGGAATATTATGAAACATTAACTATATACGAATGAGTCGAAAAATAATCGATGACTAATGTTTGTAATATCTGAATAATTGATTATTTTACGATCCGAGTTGAATGTTGCAGCTTTTTGAATTTTTATGAACGCTACGTTCTTCAGCATGAGCCGTTTTTAACAAGTTTTAAGTTTTCCTTGAGACCCTTAACGTAAGGATTCTGATTGCGTGCTTTTAAAAGGTGTATGTAATACAAAAGTCAAAGAAATCGAAATTTTTTCTTTTCACTCCTAATCAATTTTATCTAGTGCAAGTTAAATTATTTCTGTATTTATTATATCTAAATGGGTATTGAAAATACGTCTTCAAACACCGAATTCAGAAACGTTGAAATCGTAAAAATTAAAATTTTTGGCAAATTTCAAAATCTTTTATTGGAAATTTGTCAAATAAAAAAAACATAAATCAAATTTTATCAATTTTTATGATAATCAGGTATTGTTACACCCACCTACTGGATCTGTTGGGTAAATCTGTAGATAATCCTCTTGTAAAGAACTATATTAAACGTTTTCCTCATCACAATATAGAGGCTTCAGATAGAGGTACAGTTAATTTATTTTCTAACATACGAGTTTTTTCCTGAGCTTCCTTGACCGTAAAATGTTTACTACTCCACTAGTTCCATTATTCGTTAAGTTAACGTTGATAATATTAGGATGCTGTAGTTACTGTTCCAATCTACTTCAACCAAGCTGAACGGAAAGCCCTCATTTCGTCCGCACAATTAGGTAACAAATATGGCCTTGCAAGCAGTGCTTAGGATATATTTCATTTGATGCGGATCCGCTCTGAAAAAAAAAAAAATCTGGATCCAAAACATGAATACGTACTTATGTAAGATTTATAAATTTTTTAACAAAAGAATTTTCAAAATTATTTTTCTTCTTTTTTCCCTGTTTTTTTTTGCTAAAACCATTCAGAGATGATATTAATTTTATTTGTTAAATCTCTAAAATCTCTTTTTTCAGTTCAGATTTTGGATTTTAGAGTTTCAAATACAGTTTTTGAAAGATATTTTGCCCCTAAATCTGGATTTTTTTGCTGATCCGGATCTAGGATCCGGATTTAGGATCCGGATCTAGGAAGCCCAAAATGTTGTGGATCAAACGGATCCGGATCCTAAGCACTGCTTCCACGGGCAAATAGCTCAATTGCTTTCAGTATTATTTTATCAACCCCCCCCCTCTCCCCACCCAACTCCAATTTTAGGTTTTTTTTAATTTAGAAAGTTTATGTTCGGAAGTTTTGAATGTGCTGTGCTGTGTACTTACGTCATTTTCCTCACTATCAAACACAATTTCTTATTCTGGAAACCTTTTACTTATATCTGTGTATCTGAGAATCATCCTAATTGTATTTTTTTTATTACTTTTTTTGTGCTCCATTAAGATTGTTTTGTTAAATTGAACAATTCTTACTGTAGCAAAGTGGAAATTTTCCCTTGCTCCTCAGTCCCTAACTTACAAAATACTTGAAATGGGTTGATTTTAGTGTTTTATAAACTAATTTTGTTTCAAATGTGTGAGTTATGAGTAGGGAACGAAGTCCATAAAATTCCAATTCTGATCCCAAATGGGATCGGGGTTGAAAGTACATTTAGGGGCATGAAAATACACTTTCAGTGTTAAAGTGAACTTTGGAAAGTTTTTTGTGTGTGTGTACTACACTTCAGAAATATATACTGCATTTGGGGTGCTGGTATCAATTTAAGAGATAAAATATCATGATCACTCCCTTGCCATATACATTCTGCACTCTGCATTCTACACTTGACATCATACATCCAAGTGTATACAAGAACAACATGGTTAATTTCTTCCCCTAACATATATGTACTTTTTAGTCATAGTTTTTATTATCAATCAATCAATATTTGGGATCGTATTGGATGGAATTATTTATTGGATGGAATTATTTAGACCCCTGTACATCATCCTCATTAATGATTACATTTTTGAATTTATTTTTTCAAATTTTCATTCCATAATTCTTTTAGTTTGGTAATTTTCCTTTCCACGGATTTTTTTAATTACAAAAAAAATTATCATTTTCCCTTCCTTTGCAGTTCGCAGTCTCTAACTGACAACCTCATATAAATGAAAATGTAATTTTATAAACCTGAAATTAATTTGAATGAGTTTAAAATCAATTCCATCAATACTAGTAATACAATTTCATTTAAAACAATTTCTCCTACTTTGTTAAACCTTTAAGAATAATCATCTAAATTGTTTTTTTTTAATTAACATTTTGTGGTACTTTTCCATTCCTATAGTTTTCATTTGTCGAAAATAAACGATTTATGCTTTCTGCATTTTTAGGCGGTCTAAACGTTCTTCAGTTAATGTCAGAACCGATGTCGGTGGCATTAAACTATGGAATGTTCCGACGGAAGGAGATTAACGGAACGGTCCGGCACATGATGCTCTACGACATGGGAGCCTCTGATACGACTGTTAGCATCGTTGCTTACCAGATCGTTAAGACGAAGGAGAAAGGGTTCACGGAGACACACCCACAGGTACAGCAAGAGGGGGGGGGGGGTCAAAGGGGGATATCCAAATATTGGTAAATCTTCATCTTTAAATACGTCTTTTTAATTAACACCAAATTTTTCTGGTTTATGCCAAAGCAAACAATAAATTGTGAATTTTCTAATAAACAAATATTAATTAAAAATATTTATGCATATTATTATGTCGGTTTAGTTGGTTCTAATTATGGATTAGTTGATTAAAAACTTTTTAATTCAAAATAATTTTATTCAAAATTTGATCCGGCGGATTGTACAATTTTTTTTCTTAATTCGTTCATTCTAAATCAAATTCATAAGATTAGAGCTAAATTCTTACGATTTTTTGATAAATCACCTGATTTTTAATTGAAAAAATAAGATTCCTCTCCTCATAAAATATGAATCCAAATTAATCATTACTCGTGCTGACCGTTAGTCCAAACCCTGCACTGAGGAGTAAGAGATTCAAATGAAAACTTATAGAACTAACATATTTTAGAGGTGTACATTTTCCAAATCCCCCCACCCCCTTTTCCTTGAGGGAATAAATGAAAAATTAGAAATCAAAAAGCAGTTTTTAATCCTTATTATTCAAAAATTTTAGTTTTCTTCTTAAAATCATCTTTTTTCCCCAATTCAGCGAAAAGTCCCTGAAAAACATACAACTTTTTGGAGGGAATTATTTTTCAAGAAAATATAACATTTTCTGTTCGTTTATTAGGCTCAAGTCCTGGGAGTAGGTTATGACAGGACCCTTGGTGGGACAGAAATTACATTCAGGTAACTGAAATCATCAATATTTACTGATTATTCCCTCTCCCCCCCCTCCCCCCGTTCTGATTGGTTAGAGTGGGAGAGTTGCATACAATCGAAAACGAAGGGAAAAGTTTAAAATTTGGCGCACTGAGCGGAGCATGCTAAAAATAATTGAAATATTTGAGAGTAAATCAATTTTTTATAAGGAAATGGCGGATTTCATGATTTTATGAACATTTTTGATATAGCAAACCTTCATGAAATCATAAACCTCAGATATCATAAACCATCATGATGTCTTAAACCTTCATGATATCATAAACCTTCATGATGTCATAAACCTTCATGATATCAAATCTTTATTATCTCTAATTTACCTCAGTTTACTAGCATCTTACTAAAAGAATATCCTAAACTTCATCTATATTGTTATATTGTTCTGGTTTCGCTTAGATACCATTTTTGGTAATAAAAAGCGATTTTTAAACTTGATATTTTTTTACCATAAATGCTCGACATTTTTCACATGATCATCGTAACTGTTCTTGAAAATGTTTAAGGTTTTAGACTCTTTAACATAGCATGGCAAACTGCTCCATGGGTTTATCACTCTCACAGAAAAAGAGCTTTTTTTTCTCACGTTAGAATTGAATTGCTTTACATTTAAATTGAAACTGCAATTGGATTGTCTTGTCGGTATATTCGCTGTCTCACATGTTCTGCTGAACCAAGAAGATTCATTAACATTATCATATCCATGTAGAATTTTCCAGGTCTATATCTAGTTTTGAAATTTATTTTGATTTTAAAGATTACGAGAGTATCTTGCCGACGAGTTTGATGCTTTGAAGAAGACAAAAACCCCAGTGCGTAGTGTACCGCGCGCAATGGGAAAACTGTTGAAAGAAGCGGAGCGCGTTAAGCTGATTCTCTCAGCAAATACGGATTGTTATGCTCAGGTGCAGTTTCATTTCAATAAACAAATTAATTTGAGCACACCAACAATGTTTCCTTATTATAAATATAATAAAAGAAGAAAATTTATAAATAAAGAGAGAAGAGTAGAGTTATAATACATGTTAATTTTGATTTATAAATAAAATTATATTTTTCATCTGTTCTTTTACGTCAATTAAATCAACCCTATCCCACTGCTTTAGTTCTACTTTCATGAGTATTGAATAATTAATAATAAAGATGAACTATCACATCTTTAATTTTCTGTTCAGATTGAAAACGTAATGGAGGACATAGACTTCAAAGTTCCCGTGTCACGTGATCAGCTGTACAGCCTCGTGTCGGACATGTGGGAGCGTGTGAATAAACCGGTTCAGATGGCGCTGGATACAGCTGCCATGACAATGGATTCCATAGACCAGGTAAACATAAAACAAATTCTTTTAAAGTATGTTTTGATGCCTTGGGAAAAAACAAATCAGCACAGACAGGTTTCTCATTTGTTTGCACCCTCCCCCTCGACAAAAAACCACCACTAATGCATTGATAATGGGAAAAAATTATTTATCACTTCTGCATCTATTCTCGCACTATTGACTTTAACTTTAATAAGTTAAACCTTTTCTGTTTGACTTGTAACCGGTGTACTAGAGAAGTGGATTAACTACTTCTTCACAGTTCACCCACTTTCGCTAATTATTAATCCACGTAACAAGACCAATTCAAATTAGCACAATGAATTACTTTGCTACGTTTGATTGCCATATTTTTATAGAAAACTGTTTTTGACTACCCTTACATTTGATCTAATAAAATGTTCTAAATCTTCTTCACATTTCTTCAAATAGGTTTGATTTGATCTTATGCAATGCTCTAAATCTTCTTTTCATTTTTTTCAAATAGGTTTGATTTGATCTAATAAAATGTTCTAAATCTTCTTAACATTTCTTCAAATAGGTTTGATTTGATCTAATATAATGTTCTAAATCTTCTTTACATTTTCTTCAAATAGGTTTGATTTGATCTAATAATATGTTCTAAATCTTCTTAACATTTCTTCAAATAGGTTTGATTTGATCTAATAAAATGTTCTAAATCTTCTTAACATTTCTTCAAATAGGTTTGATTTGATCTAATATAATGTTCTAAATCTTCTTTACATTTTCTTCAAATAGGTGATACTGGTCGGTGGGGGAAGCAGAGTACCTAAAGTTCAAGAAATTTTGACCCAGTTTGTTGGACGAGAATTAGGCAAGAATCTAAACACGGACGAATCAGCCGCCATGGGCGCAGTATACAAGGCCGCCGATCTTTCCTCCGGGTTTAAAGTGAAGAAGTTTATTACAAAGGTGAAACTACGTATTATCTTTTCTATATTCAGTTTAATTTATTCTTTTCTTCTTTCATCCTTTATCTTATTCTTATTCTCAACTATTTTCAATCCGCTTATATCTAATTTATGTTTGTTAAAGATCATTGGCTTTTACGGCCATATAATTTTGTTTGAGTAGCTAGACTAAATGATAATTATAATGTACAATCTGAAAATGATTTACAATTATTTCAATTATTTTCAATACTCTCATCTAATTTATGTTTACTTTGAACGCTTACAACCTGATAATAACAGTTGTTACCAGATCAAACCCAAGATTTTGTCTTCACTGCANTGGGGTTTGATGTGATTTTTAAATCAATTATGTGAAATAAACCCTAAAATAAAATTCCTAACTGCGGCTGAAACAAATTAGAAAATTTGCATCAATTTTATTCGAGTATTTACTTCAATTTATCTTCGTTCAATTTTCCTTCAATCTTTTATCCTTTACCGAATATACTTGTCCAGGATGCTGTTGTGCTACCGATAGATGTTGTCTTTGAACGAGAACTGGAGGCAGATGAGGGAGAGGGGGCTAAGAAGATCCGTAGAACTCTCTTCTCAAGGTCAGATCTGTAAAGGGTCTGTCGACACAATATTAAGTGACCCTCCATTAAATCTCCGATTTTTAAATCCTACCCTTAGCAAACTTGATTGAGTTATCCCTATTTGTTCTCCTATAAAAATGATTAATTAAAGCGGAGACAACGAATTCAAGTGCAATTATATTTTGATATTTTTCTAATTGTTATTTATTAATCAAGGGCTAAAGATAATCATTTTAAATCGGGCATGTCAATCTCTAAATATTTGAACGAACCAAACGCGATAGTTTACCGAGCTTCATGGGCTTGAATTAGCATTTAACGCAATAAGAAGTTATAAATCTTTTAATGATTAATGACTATTTTTCTGATCATTTACTTTTTCAAAGATTTTGTAACGCTATGACATAAACAATACTCATATTTAATGGTTTGTTTTTTAAAATTTTAGAGGTAGGGAGATGGCTTTTTACTTGAAATGTACATGAAATAACTGTATTCTTATTTATTACGTTATCATTAAAAATAAATATATCTTAAATATATTGACCCTTTCTGTCCTCTAGGATGAATCCTTTTCCTCAGAAGAAGATTATGACGTTTAATAAGCATATTAAAGACTTCACCTTTCATGTCAACTATCAGGTAAAATTACAAATAATAAATTGTATCAGGAAAAAATGTTAAACGTTGAAATTAGATTTAAAAAGGTAAAATCCTTGTTGATAAAAGATTACAAAGTTAGACAATTTTCTGAACATTTATGTTTTAGGAAGGTTCTTTTCTGAAACAAATTTGAAATTTTTTTAAAATTCTAAAATTGGTTCAATTATGGTATTGAGAACTATGGCAAGAATTATTGAAAAATTGATTCTGTATGTTTGAGGCTCCTTTTCATTCATATTTAAAGTTTGCCCATAACGAACGAAAAGGATCAATAAATGGTTGCATGGCTCAAACTTGGTTGCTGGGATTATAACACTTAATGTTAAAAAAAATCATTAACACGATTTATAGCAAAAGTCAAAATTAAATTTAGATCCGGGCTGAAGAACTATTTCACTATTAGGACTTTAACCTCCTGAGGCCGAATTTAAAGAATTTGAACCACGGCTTAAATATGAGACGCGGCTCAAATATGGTTGGTTCCACTTAAAATTGTCTTCAATGTTTCAATTGAAACCAGTTTTTGGTGAATTTGAGACGCGGCTCAAATTCATTGAATTATGACTCAGGCTACCTAATAACGCCTAAAGCTCTCCCTAAAATTCATAATTTGATTTGATTTAGGATGTTGATTATCTCGGGGCCTCAGAGGTTTCCTACCTGGGCAACCTCGAGATCAGCAGTGTTCTTGTCAAGGGGGTCAAGGAGGCTCTAGATAAGAATGAAAAAATAGAGACAAAGGTATCAGGCGGAGTTGCAAGGGTATATTTAAAGAATGCTTTGGGGTTAAAATGAGAAATTGGACTTCAAGTTTTTTTAACCCTTTTTAATTCATTTCCTGTCAAAATCTTGTAATTTCCAATTCAGTTTAAATAAAATTTAACAAAAAGTAAAATTGCAATGCTGACAATAAAATAATGTTTTTAAATATAACTTATTTATGATGTGTTGGGAGTATAATCTAATTTGTTTTTATTGTAGGGAGTTAAGGCTCACTTCTCAATGGATGACTCTGGTATATTATCTTGCACTGCTCTAGAATCCGTTTTTGAAAAAACCATTTCACCTGAAGAACAGGGATATAATTATCATCATATCTAATATCTCATATTAGTTTAATGTTCCAAATTTGTTTAAAGAAAAACGTTCCAAATTTGTTTAAAGGAAACTGTTCCAAATCTGTTTAAAGGAGATTGTTCCAAATCTTTTAATGAAACTTTTCTAAGTGCACTGTATAAAACCAGTTAAAGGTTACTTACTGCTCTAAATTTGATTGCGATTAGCATGTAGTAATGTCTTAAAATGATGATTGGTTAATAGGAGAAGTTAGAGGCTGAAACCGAGGCCATTAAAGAGGACACTTGGAGTAAATTGGGTAAGATTTACAATTATATATATTATCTTATATAAATATAAAAATTGTATTTTTATTTTTTCCCCTTTTTCTTTATTTTTCCACGTTTCGCAGTTTAAAAATTTTATGAATGTCTAAACATCCAAATACGAATTATATTTTGAAGTATTTTTAAAGAATTTGATCCTTTTCCCAAAATATCCATAATTTTCCATAATACTGAAACTTAACATTATTAGTCTTACATGCGGGCACAAGTTAGTTTTATCAATCAGGGGTGTTGTGAATAGACAATTTGTCGATTCTATAATTTTATCTAATCTAGGGGACACAATTTCTCAGTTCTTCTCTACCGAAGACGGAAAGGATATAGATCCATTGTCTGAAGGAGACAAGGCGAAGGAAGAGAAGAAGGATGATAAGAAGGATAAGAAGGATAAGAAGGACAAGAAGAAGGATGAGAAGGCAGAGAAGAAGAAAGAGAAGGACAAGAAGGAAGAAGAGAAGAAGAAAGAGCCGAAGAAGCCGAAGATTGAGACTGTTAAAGAAGATCTTGAAATGGAAGAATCTAGGTAATTTTTTAATCAAAAATATTGAGTATATTCTAACTTGGTTTCATAGCAGAAAACTCGTAATTTTTCCCACGGTGGATTTAAATTTTAGATTAGTTGAATTTTTAAAGAAACCTTAGATTAAGAATTGCAAAGATTATAATATTGTTTAATATTTAGGAATGATATTGTTGCGTTGTCTGGAGACAGTTATGACAAAGCTAAGAGCAAACTAGAAGTACTGGATAAAGCAGACCGTGAAAGGAAAGCAAAGCCAAATGATTTGTTCAATTTTGGCTCATTTTGTCGATTCCCAATTTATTGTCTGGAGCTGGTCACACTGCTGAAAATGAACCCTCAGGTTTCAAGTCATAACACCTAAACTTTTTCTTTCGATTATGTTAATATGCAGGATACTGGAAAATAATCGCAATTTTTAGAAAATGCCACCTAGGGAATTTTTAGCAAATAAATTTTTGAAAAATTGTAGAAATCAAGTGCATTCACAGGTCTTAAATTAAACAAAAATCTCGTTTCAAGACTTTAATCTGCTTATTCTTGGGTTTTTGACGATATTTTTTTAACAGTATATGACATGGTCTCCAAATTTTTTTATTTTTCTGTAACAGTCATGAAACTTATTGTAGCAAAAAATCAAACCCCTGACTCAACTGACTGACTGTCAAAATTCGGCCCAAAAAAGTTTTTTTGATGTAATTTTTACTGATTTTACTTCAAAAAGTCTTTCTTAGGCAGTTATTGGGCAATTATACAGTTCACATAAGACTTTGATTTTTTTTGCTAAAACATGTCTTATTATTGTAAAGAAAAATTCACAAAATTTTGGGACTCTGCCATCAACGGTTTTAAAAATATTACAAAAAAACGCAGAATAATCTTGATTAATCTTTGAACCTACATTTACGATTGAATTTAGACTTTAAAATGCACTTGATTTTTACAATTTCTTTTAAATGGATTTAACTAAAATTCCCGAGGTGGCATTTTCTGAAAATTTAGATTATAACTCAGAAGCCTGCATATTAATATATTTCGAAGAAAAAATTAGGTGTTTTGACTTGAAACCTGATGGTTCATTTTCAGCAGTGTGTGGTAGAATCTTATAAATATTTAGCCTGGAAACTCAACTTTTCCTGGAAAATTTATTTTCTCTAAAAACTAATACTGTCAAGGTAAAATTTGTAAACCAAATGTGGAACATTCCTGGGGTTCTAACGAGATTCCTTATCAAAATTAGAGGTAAATTGGTCTAGGGGTTTATGAAGTTGGATACAAATTAGAGGTAAATTGGTCTAGGGGTTTATGAAGTGGGATACAAATTAGAGGTAAATTGGTCTAGGGGTTTATGAAGTGGGATACAAATTAGTACGCACTGCAGTTAGGTTTATAGATGAGCATTTTCAACCTATTGAGTAAATAATGTACACTGTACAGATCATAAGATTTTTTCTTTTCACATACAAACAGATAGACAGAAAAAATTACTAATTTACACACAAAAAAGCCGTTGCATAATTGATAAGTTAAATTACAACAATTCATTGCGCTCTCGGATTTAGTTTTAAGTTAAATATCCGTACCTGATTCAAACCGCGGACTTAAATTGTTTTTTATTTTAATTGCTTTTTTAAGATTAAAAAAATACTCTGAAATGTTATATTTTTTTATGAAATTTAGAAATTGTTAAATGCCGAAAACCTTGATTAAATATCTTAATTTTTTTATTATTTGTCTGAAACGATTTTGGTTTTGTGGATAGAGAGGCAAGGGAGACTGCTCTGAATGAACTACAATCCTTCCTATTTGACCTCCAGGACAAAATGTATCAGGTAAGGTAGACAAAAATTCCTTTAAAGGGACTAAGCGTAATTTCAAATCGCCTTCTACGGTAACTTTAAACCCTTTGCAAGTTTGTCGAGCACTGAGATTTGTGCGTGTAAACTTATCGAAACTTGCTCGCCTTGTATTCAGCTGCGGTCTAAACTCAACGCAGCGCACACATGAATTTGTAGCTGAATACAAACTGGTTTCAATAAGTTTACAGACACATATTTATGTACTTGTACAACATACAAAGGTTTAATGAAATGTTTTCCGTTGTATATCCGGTATTGCCATCTTAGCATGGAATGTGATTTAAAATTTCCTAACAGTCCCTTTAATTTTGTACAAAAGCATGAACTATGATGACACTTTAGAACGGGGGGGGGGGGAACGGGTTTATAAAAACGGCTTTTTAACGGGGACGTCACTCAGTCTGACCAATTTGATTCAAAGGCAAGTTAGGTGTTATCTGTTAGTCATTAATTCATCACAAACATTAGAACGAACCCCCTAGCCTACCTTTAATTCAGACTTAATGTTTAAAATGAGTATGAAGAAGCTAGTACTGAAGATGAATTTAAGTAGATAAAGATGTATTGCTCTAGCATATCTGAATGTTTAGGATGAGTATGAAGTAGCAAGTACTGAAGATGAACGTGAGAAGATAAAGAATGAATGCTCAACTATATCTGAATGGTTGGATGAAGAAGCTGGAGTAGACTCAACTCTTGAGGATTACACATCTAGGTAAATTTTACTATTATTAAAATTTAAATAGGAAGGAGAGTCGCTTGAATACTATTAATACTAATCTAATAATGAAAACAACAATTTAAGGATGAAGATTCTGAAAGAAGGTTCTGCTGCTCTGTTTGCTCGTGTTCGGGAGCATAGAGAGCGCCCTGAAGCTCTGGATATGCTGACACAATCTATTAGTAATAGCAGAGAGTTTTTAGTCAAATCAAGGTAATCATGTCTATCTATATAAGTAGTAATCTCTGTTTGTTTGTATGTCCCATCATAACTCGGGAACTCCGCACCAAAGTTGCTTCAAATTTTGAGGAACTCTGTCACAAGCATCAACAGTTTTATGTGTCCGACAAAATAATAATAAAGTACTTATCTTACAAAGAAATAAGTGCAATTTTGTGTTCTTTATTTTCTATTTATACCATTTTTTATTTAATCTTGGAATACATGTCAATTCTGTCAACTAGTGGGAGAAAATTTTTCTCCCATTAGTTGACAGAGTTGATATGTATTCCGAAAATGTTGTCTTCCTAGTTATATTTAACATTTGTGACGTCATGTATAATTGGAACATTTCTCTGTTGCCACCTAATTGTACGGGATAATTTATCTGGGTTGACTTCAAACCTAATTGTACGGGATAATTTATCTAGGTTGACTTCAAACCTAATTGTACGGGATAATTTATCTAGGTTGACTTCAAACCTAATTGTACGGGATAATTTATCTGGGTTGACTTCAAACCTAATTGTACGGGATAATTTATCTAGGTTGACTTCAAAAAAGAAAACTTGTTTTAAGTCAAAGCTGGGTTCCCAAGCTAGAATTTATATACATAAAGTTGTAATCTCTGTCTGTTTGTATGTCCGATCGTAACTCATGATTTTTTGAAGATAACTCATTGGTCAACTTGGTTGAACCACATGAGTGTTCTTAGCTTGATTTATGACTTTTACAGAGATAGTTTTATATCAAGGCAAAGTTGGGTTTCAAAGATAGTAATCTCAAAGGATCAGAGTTATATTACGATATTAAAACCTTTAAAAGGATAATGAGATGTTTGAATAATGCTTTTTGAACATTTGACTTGAGCTGTTAAAGGCATATTGTAATGAACATGATCTGGCAAAAACATCCGTGTGTTTAACGAAAGGGTAGTTCAGTAATTAGAGGGAAAAAACTTTGAATTCCGTGATTTTTGCTCAGAAGTTTCCGCTAATATTAAATTTGAATTAAATATATATCTGTATATCAAGTATCTCAAAAGCAGTGCTTAGGATCCATTGGATCCGCAATTTTTTGGGTTTCTGGATCCGTATCCAGATCCGCAAAATTAAGCGGACCCACAGATCCGGATTCACTGGTTAAAATATCTGCAAAAATCTAAAAAAATATTTCGCTCTCGAAACCCAAGTCTTGTTGAGAAAAAAAACAAACAAATTATCAAAAATGTCTTCATTTAGTAAATCTTGAAGAAATGTTCATCAACTGGAATGGATCCATTTTTTTCCAGTGAGGATTCAGGATCCTGGATCCAGATCCGCATCAAAATCAAAATCAAATGGATCCTAAACACTGCTCTAAAGGATATATCAGATTTTGATAGATATAATAAAGACATGGTAGACGTATCTACATTAAAAATCGTCATCTATGGATTAAAATTTGATGTGGGAATCCCAATATTGAGATATTGAAGCTATGGGATTCAAGTAAAAAAATTCGACTCTTTAACTAAGATATTTATCCTGTTCAGTAACATGACAGGGGAGGACGGGTTCTTCAAGGAGAAGGAGCTCGAGGTTATGGAGAAGAAGGTGGTTGAGGTTGAGAAGTGGATGGAAGAGAAGGTAGGAGATCTAGTGGGTGGTTAATAGGAATAGAAACTTGACCTATACCCCCCCCCCCCCCCC
>NW_019396195.1:52737-139953 GCF_000591075.1 Eurytemora carolleeae
AACCAATGCCATTTAATTGTACAAAATGAGTTTTACTTGTTTTTCTCAGATTCAAAGATAGGGGACTTACTTATTTTACATGTAATTCAATAATTAGGTTCCTGCTAATTGGTTATTTGTTCTGTTTATTGATAAACGCGCAAATAATTGGTTTATCGTGAGCCTATTACTCTGATGTAAGATTTTGTAGTTATTGATTGATTGATTATTGTCTGGTGTAGGTAGCTGAGCAGTCTGGCCAGCCCTTGAATGAAATGCCAATCTTGACGGTCAGCTTGATTTATCAGAAAACTCAGGACCTTGACAGCGAGGTGAATTTTTATTCACTTTTATTTACTTTATTTTCTGTATACTGTATATTTACTGTATATGATGGGAAATACTTTGCTATATTTAGTTTATCTTTTTTTTAAGGATTAATGAGAAAAAGCGCAGTTAATCTATCTCTGCCCATATTTTATAGTGTAATTTAAGTATGTCGCATGATTTGGGCTAATTATGTTTAGTATTCGATTGAAACGCAGTTTTAATGAATAATCTCATTATATCTAAGTTTCAAACATTAAATCATTTATGACGTACAACTTGATGCAAGTTTACAGAATATCATGTTTACACGCTTTTTGCTACATACCAGGGGTTCAATTATTATTTTGAATTACTTGAAATTAAATGTTCATGTTTCAAATTTTTCTATTTACACTAATATCGGCATTAAATATAAATACATTATATTTTGGACCAATTTTTCTTCTGATTCCTCAGCAGTTTTTTTTCTCTTTAGATAAAGTTCTTGGTTTCCAAAGCTAAGATGGTAAAGGCGGAGAAGGAAAGGGCGAGGCGGTTAAAGGAAGCGGAGGAGAAGAAAGCAGCGGCAGATGAGGCAAAGAAGGCGAAGAAGAAAAAGAAGGCGGAGGAAGGTTCAGGGGAGACGGCGGAAGAGGAAGCTGCAGAGGAGGAGGAGGCGGAGAGTGTTGATGAACCTGCAGGTATTGGATGGAAATCATTTTTATTAATCAAACATTTGCACATTTTTTCTTTCACACTTTCTTTTCTTTTTCTTAAGCACCCCCTGGAATATATATTTTCAATAATTCCTCAGAACAGGAATTATGATTTTGGAGGGAATTGAAAAATTTAACATTAGCTGGCAAGTTGTTCCACCATTTTGATACTTTCACCAAGAATTTCCAATTATCCCCTAAAATTCACATACTTAAATATTCAAGTCGTAAATAATTTTATTGAGGATGAGGGATTTTGATTTTACAACAATATCCCCCCCCCCCTCTCCTCTCCCTCCTTCTGTAATGGTTTCCTGGTGTAGAGGTCCTAGTTGAACTAGTCCCGGACCTAGTGTGGTATATAGAGAGGAGGGGAAGGAATCAGGATCTACAACCAGAAAACCTTCGTCCCCCGCCCCCACCCTTCAATCCACCCCCTGAGCCCTCGCTAAAAGAAACCCTTCTTATCGTCACATTTATTCACATTCTTTTTGAGTTTATCAGATGATACCTAGATAAGAAGGTAATCGAATTTTAGCTTGGATTGTATAACATTTTTAATTTTAAGCATTTTTCAATGTTACCTTTTTACTCACCGAGTTCAATACGTTTTTTTTGTGAAATAGAACTTGATCTCAATATCCACTGTGGCAACTTTTAGATCGATAGATAAGTGCTAGATTCCTCAATTTTAGTCTGGGTTCAAGACCATTTAATCCTTCAGGATGAACACCACAGAACGACATTTTTTTTCAACCTTCTCATCTTGCCACTTGAAAGTTTAAAAACTTTTCCCAATCACATATTATTATGTATGTTTTTAAAAGCGGTTTTTTTAACGTTTTTAAAAAATTGTATTTTACGAATAATGAAAAGTTTAATCAAGGTTTTCTATGTTTAGGAGAAGGATCAGGAGAAAATCCATCTGTTGAGAACCCAGAATCCACGGCTGAAACCAAGGAGGATTTTTCTACTAAAAGTGATACAAAATCCGCTGAGGATACAGACCAAACTGATCCTACAGAGTCTTCCGAGGATCCTTCAGAGTCCGCGAAGAAGGATCCTGAGGATTCTGAACCAAGTGAAGGATCTGCGGATCAACACACAGAGCTGTGATATACTAATAACTAGTTAATAAATTCAGGGTTTAAGAAAACCTCCTCCTTCCGAAAATCCGCGATCAGAAACCCGTGAAAATCCACGAAACCAAAAATCAATAAAATCTTTGCATTGAAACTGAAGTCAATTCCGGACTCAGCGGTGTATGCATCAAGCAGTACATTAATTTTATAATTTTAATTTCAAAACACTGAACAATTTATTTTACAGAATATTCGCTCTGCTCAGTTGGCAGTAAACATGGATCTCAATTCCAACCCTTTTCTTTATTTCAACTTTTTAATGTTTGCATTCATTTAAATTTTAAAGAATTGTCTTTTTCTCGTCCTATTTCTTGTGAAACTGTGTTATTAGTAAATAATGTTGAATAAGCACAATGAAATAAATGTTCACCTAAATCCTTCCCAGTCCTTATTAGAAATTAATAATAAATATCCCAACAAACTTATTTTATTTCGAGATTTTTGTGTGTGAAATTTGTGTTTTGTTCAGTCAGAGCCTACAAAGAAAAGATTTATAGTTGAATCCCAGTGTCTCTGAACCAATGCCATTTAATTGTATTTAATAAGATTTTATATCTACTTTGCGTTTCTGTTCGTTAGTAACCGATCGGGCTTAAATTTGTGTGGGAACTTACCTGACCCCAGGATAGGTTTTTTTTTTATCGCATTGAAGGATTATTGTACGGGTTACCATGAAAATTTGATTTTTGTAAATGTTAAAAATCTACGAAATTTTAGATTTTTTTGTTTTATGAAAGAGAAAATGGTGTTAGAAATACGGTGAAATAGAAGATGAGAAGACGCCTAGTAATACAACATCTTCTTTACAATGTAAGCTTTTTAAATTTATAGATTTAGCTCTGGGGTGTAGGGATGTGAAGAAAATATTTGGAGATAATTGGTCTAGGCTTTTGTCAATTAGTATTTTCCCAAATCTGCGTAATTTGTGTTGTGAGAAATGATAAAAGAATATGACTGTCTAACAACACGTATATAAACTGCAGGGGTCCATCTTATCAATCCCAAATGTTGATTGATTGCCTTTGGGTTTCCTCAATAAATTCCAGCCTGATTGTTACCCCTTGGGATTCCTCAAAGAATTCCAGCCTAATTGTTACCCCTTGGGTTTCCTCAATAAATTCCAGCCTGATTGTTGCCCCTTGGGTTTCCGCAATAAATTCCAGCCTAATTGTTACCCCTTGGGTTTCCTCAATAAATTCCAGCCTGATTGTTGCCCCTTGGGTTTCCTTAATAAAATTCTAGCCTGATTGTTACCCCTTAGGTTTCCTCAATAAATTCCAGCCTGATTGTTACCCCATGGGTTTCCGCAATAAATTCCAGCCTAATTGTTAACCCTTGGGGTTCCGCAATTAATTCCAGCCTAATTTTTACCCCTTGGGTTTTCGCAATAAATTCCAGCCTAATTGTTACCCCTTGGGTTTCCGCAATAAATTCCAGCCTAATTGTTAACCCTTGGGTTTCCGCAGTACATTCCAGCCTAATTGTTGCCCCTTGGGGTTCCGCAATACATTCCAGCCCAATTGTTACCCCTTGGGTTTCCTCAATACATTCCAGCCTAATTGTTACCCCTGGGGTTTCCTCAATACATTCCAGCCTAATTGTTACCCCTCGGGTTTCCTCAATAAATTCCAGCCTGATTGTTGCCCCTTGGGTCTCCTCAATAAATTCCAGCCTAATTTTTGCCCCTTGGGTTTCCTCAATAAACTCCAGCCTGATTGTTGCCCCTTTGGTTTCCTCAATAAGTTCTAGTCTGATTGTTACCCCTTGGGTTTCCTCAATAAATTCCAACTAAAGATAACATTTATAGAAAAAAAGAAAACTTAATTATCTTTTTAGTTTAAAAAGACTTGCTTTTGACAGAGGTAAATTTTTTCTAATAAACCTTAATTGATTAGTCTCAACTAACAGACTCACATAAAATAAAAGGATTTTTAAAAAGTTACAATGTGCAGGAATAAAACAATTTTTCATATAAGTTGGTTAGGATGCTTATAATTTGGATAAAACAGAATTTAACTAAATTTTTGTTAAAAATGAAGACACTTCGAGCAATGCCTTTACTCAGTATTTCTTCTGGAATTTTTGGCAGCTCTGTGGCGGCGTAGTGGCGGAAGACGAGGCTTTTGAGGAGTTTTGAACCGAGTATCAAGACGCGGCAAGATGAGCAGCTTCCGGCGACGTCACCTATCTATATATTATTTACGTTTTGATAAATTTAAGTTTTTAAAAATTTAGTAATAAAGTAGTTATTTAAACCAGGCGTTTGTCAAACTGAGCGTAGCTAAATTGGTGACCCCTAGTTCGAAACTATAGGCAAATAGACTGTTTTTTCCATGCCATTATAGACTTTTTTATAGCTACACGCTCATCAAGTGAATTGAAATGCCTAAGGACAGTGATAACGTCCAAGCTCTAGCTGAACCCAGCTCGCTGGATTTATTCAACTCTGTATCGGTGAAAGTTCCAGCCTTTTGGCCAGATTCTGCGGAGGCCTGGTTCGTGCAGGTGGAGGCTCAGTTCGCCCTCAAGGGAGTAACCGCCAGTTCCACCAAGTTCTATTACTGTGTATCATCGTTCAACCAGGAGACGGCTAATCAAGTTTTGGATCTCATCAAGAATCCTCCATCTTCAGACCCCTATGAAGCCTTGAAGAACCGTTTATTGAGATTGTTTGCTCTCGACGACTATCAAAGGTATGAAGCAATCTCTAACCTACCTCTCTCTGGCGACATGAAACCTTCAAAACTTATGTCGAATATGCTCGCCCTGCTTCCTCTTGGTCACAAGCCCTGTTTTTTTCTCCATGGAGCTTTTCTGAAGAGGTTGCCCGCCGACGTCTGAGCTCACCTGCTGAGGGACGATTTTTCCGATCCTATAGCCTTAGCCTTGAAAGCAGACGAGATTTATCAGAGCAGAGTTTCCTCCTCAACTGTCTACATGGTTTCCAGCACCCCGGAGGATGTTGTCAACGCCGTGAGATCCTCACCTACAAACCGCCCACGTCGTTCAGCAACTCCTCACTCAGGCAACCGGGATAACAGATCATCGTCTCCGTCTCTGTGTTACTATCATCGTACCTGGGGAACTAAGGCTAAGAAATGTAGAGCTCCATGTTCCTGGTCGGGAAACTAGTTTACCGGCAGGAGGATGTTCGTACCCTTCCTGCCGGGCCTTCTACCTCGTCTCCTCTTATCTATCTGCAGGATTCTCTGAGCTCAAGGAGATTCCTCATCGATTCTGGCGCCTCTGTATCAGTTTTTCCTGATCCAGGATCCTCAGGAGGAGATTCAGGATTGAGACTGTTAACTGCGGATGGTTCCTCTCTATCATGTTCCGGTTCTCGGGTCATTCCTCTACGTTTCGGGAGTCACAGGTTCGAGTGGCCTTTTCAACTAGCTCCTGTAGCCATTCCAATCCTGGGTGCAGATTTTCTGAAACACTACAACCTCCTGCTCGATGTATCCAACCAGAGGGTTTTCAGTGCCGATTCTCCGACTTCTCCGTCCATCGTCTTGCCAACCTCTCCAGATTCCAAGCCTGCCCCACTCACAGCCAACCTTCTCGCCACTCCTCAGTGTATCACCGACCTCCTCGCAGAGTTTCCAGATGTGGTCTCGTCCGATGGTTTCACGGCCTCTAAACCTCGTCACGGAGTTACCCACCATCTACTCACGCAACCTGGACCTCCAGTATTCGTGAAGGCTCGGCGTCTGGACCTGGAGAAGTTGGCGTCCGCCAAACGAGAGTTCTCTGCCATGGAGAAAGCTGGGATCGTTCGTCGCTCTAATTCTCCTTGGTCTTCGCCTCTCCATATGGTCAGAAAGAAGGACGGAGGCTGGCGCCCTTGTGGTGATTACAGACGACTGAACACGGTTACAGTTCCTGATCGGTACCCTTTACCTAATATTGCTGATTTCACCTCTAGAGTCACAGGTTCAACCATCTTTTCTAAGTTGGATCTTCAGAAGGGGTATTACCAGGTTCCTATGGCTGAAGAAGATATCTGTAAGACAGCGATCATCACTCCATTTGGGATGTTCGAGTTTCTGCGTCTTCCTTTTGGCCTCAGGAACGCGGGGAACACCTTCCAGAGGATGATGGACTCTATCCTTGGAGACCTTCCTTATTGCTTCACCTACATCGACGATATCCTGGTTTTTAGCAGCAGTTTAGAAGAGCACGTAGATCATCTTCGTCAGGTTCTCCTCCTCTGTCGTCAGCATGGTTTAACGATTGGTTTGCCCAAGTGTGAATTCGCCGTGCCTGAGTTAGAGTTCCTGGGTCATAAACTTTCTGCTCATGGATGTTCTCCCCTGGTCAAGCATACTGCAGCGATCTCAGATTTTCCTGTTCCTGCTGACAAACCTGCTCTACAGAGGTTCCTGGGGATGGTGAACTTTTACAGGAAATTTCTCCGGGGGGCGGCCAGAGTTCTTGCCCCACTTACAGATGCTCTGAAAGGTTCTGGCAAATCTCTCACCTGGACTCCTATCCTCGATGCTGCCTTCCGTCATGCCAAGGATCTCCTTATCAAGGTTCCAGAGCTCTCTCATCCTAGACCATCAGCTCCGATTTCCCTAGCAGTTGACGCTTCTGACTCTCATGTGGGGGCCGTGTTGCAGCAGAGGATTGACGATGCCTGGGTTTCGTTGTCCTTTTTCTCAAGGAAACTTTCGGAGACTGAGAAGAAGTACTCCGCTTTTGACAGAGAACTCCTAGCTGCTTATCTGTCCATCAGGCACTTCCGTTTCATGCTAGAAGGTAGAGAATTTTTGTTATTCACTGATCACAAACCTCTAACCTCAGCTTTGTTCAGGAGTTCTCCGCCCTGGTCTGCTCGTCAACAGAGGCACCTGTCTTATATTGCGGAGTTCACGAGTTCCATTGTGCATCTGCCAGGCCTGGAGAATGTTGTAGCTGATGCCCTCTCTCGCCCCAGCCTTTCTCCTCCTGATGATCCCTCTCCAGTTGTACCACCTGGTTCTCCATCTCCAACTCCTCCACGCCTGCTCCAACCTCCACGTCATGCTCCAGATCCTCCTTTCCGAGATCCACATTTGCTCCAAACATCCAAATCATCTCCATTCCGTGCTCCAAATCCTCCTGCCCGAGGTCCGGTGTCGGCGGTGTCGGCGGTGTCGGCGGTGTCGGCGGTGTCAGATTCTCCACCATCTTCAATTTCCATCAATCATTCAACTCCTATCAATCAATCAAACTCTCCAACTCCTATCAATCAATCAAACTCTCCAGAATTTTTAATTCCAGGTTTCGATTTTTCTCAAATACTGTTACTCCAGGAAACCTGCCCTTCGATTCAAGTTATGAAGAGGTTACCCTCGCTCTCTATAGTGAAAGTGACTCTGGATTCCGGAGATTTAATTTGTGATGATTCCACAGGCTCCCTCAGACCTCTAGTTCCAGAAGTTCTCCGTAAACCTCTCTTCCTAGCTCTGCACAATGTGTCTCATCCTGGTGTCAGAGGGTCTCGGAGATTAATTTCTGCACGGTTCGTTTGGCCTGGATTATCTCGAGATGTCGGAGCATGGGCCAGAGCTTGCCTCCAGTGCCAACGGAGTAAGCTATCCCAGTTCCTTCCAGACGTTTTTCTCATGTTCACATTGATATTGTTGGACCTCTACCCTCTAGTCAAGGTTATTCATATCTTCTAACAATGATTGACCAAACCACTCGTTGGCCTGAGGCGGTGCCTTTATCCTCAATCTCTACTGAGTCCTGCGTGAGAGCGTTCATCTCAACCTGGGTTTCTAGATTTGGAGTTCCTTCAACGTTAACTTCCGACAGAGGTGCTCAGTTCACATCTTCCGTCTGTCTGGAGTCTGCTGATCCCTGGGTATTTCTCCTTCTCAGACAACAAGCTTCCATCCACAGTCAAACGGAATGATTGAACGGTTCCACAGATCTCTCAAATCATCTCTCCGAGCCAGATCTTCAGACTCCGACTGGGTTTCTCATTTACCTCTGGTTCTCTTGGGTCTTCGTTCAGTTCCCAAAGAAGACACCGGGTTCTCCGTCTCAGAAGCAGTATATGGTTCTCCTCTGACAATCCCTGGAGAATTTTTAGATGCTCCTGAATTGCCAAGTTCTCAATTCCTCAGCAAAATGGAGAGAGTCATCACTGGTTTCTCAGTTCCTTCGCCTCACCATGTGCAACATTCGTATCCAGCTGAGGTTCCGGCAACTCTCAGAACCGCCAAGTTTGTGTTCGTTAGAGAAGATGCAAGCAAACCTTCACTCAGCCCTCTATATCGTGGTCCTTACCTGGTTGTAGAACGGCGGAGTAAGTTCTTCCGCCTCCAGATTGGTGCCAAGGTAGATTCAGTTTCTGTGGACCGTCTCAAGCCAGTATTCTCAGATTCTCCGGTGATCCCTGCAGCCCCTCCAACTCAAGGACGTCCTCCTCTTCGTCAATCAAAGGATCCTCCTGTTCAATCATCCGCCGCGAAACCATCTGCCTCCGAGAAGAAGTCTGTTGTGTTCCTAGCCCAACCTGTAATCATTCCAAGAAGGAACCCTCACAGACAAGTCAGGAAAGAAGCCCTTGCTCCGCCGTGACTCCGCCTTGCCTTCTTGGGGGGAGTACTGTGGCAAGATGATCACAAGTTCCGGCCACGTCACCCACCTTATATATATGATTTACATTTTTGATAAACTAAGTTTAAATACCAGTAATAAAGTAATTATTTAAACCAGGCGTTTTCATCCTGAGCGTAGCTAAATTACAATGGTTAAAGATAAAAGTTGTTCTTGGAAAAAATATTTCGCGTAAAATAAACTAGAAACTGTTTGTTAAATTGAGCCAAACATTAAAAATATTCTTATTAATAAGGCTGCTACGGAGATACTTTGCGTCTATGCTGGGCAGTTTGCCAGAATTCCGGACTGCAACAAAGATGATCGCTCATCATCTTGGCCACTCGATGGTCATGCATGAGTAAGGATAAACTTTATGTATTACAAAAATGTTTAATTTACTGGAGATTAAAAAGTTTCAAAAAGTAACAGAAAAAAATCTTTTAAACTTATCAATATTTTTATGAATTTTGAGCTTCAGGTTTTAATCATCCGACTAGTATTGTAAGGGCGGTTTTGAAAAAATAAATTTCATTTAAATTCTAAACTGTGGACTCTTTACTAACATGACATTTTCACAATTTTGATTTCAATATTCTAAAACTATAATGTTAATTTCTTAAGAATTGTCTCAATTCTGAACCGTATCATATTTTCAGAAAATTTTAAGCTCAGTCAGGAACAAGGCATTGTGTCCTCGGCCCTGGAGATGGTGGCAAGAGGTGGGGGAAACATGGATGCCCCCATCCCTGAGGACGTTGTCTTCATCCTCAATGAGAACTACACTATGCATGGTAAATTAACTTGTTGGTTATTGATTTCCGGGATGTTTATCTAGAATATTGAAAATGAAACACAAATACTATGCCATACTTATTGTTAGATAAAAGCATGCCTAACCTAAAGCTGTTTTAGTTGAGTTAAAATTCTGATGTGATTTATGAACAATTTACGATTCTGAATGTCAGCAACAACTATGTCTCAAAATATGAAATATTTCCTGATTTAGATGAAGAGTATGATGAGGATGCTGAGAACGAGAACTCTGCTTGTGAGACTGATACTGGAAATCCAGAAAGGTAAATTTGAACATTTTAAATAACTTTGACAAGATTTAAATTCATGATAATTATTAAAATTTAGTAAAATGTTAACAGGCATAATATCTAACTTGCGAACTGACAGTTATCATGGTAAAGAGTTATCAATTCTTTACCAGGAGTACCTGTCAGTTCACAAGTTAGACATTATGTATGCAAAAATTTAGAGATTCGTCGGCAGAGGATGAAGATGCAGCAGCAGGCCCTAGCAATCCTCCTCCTCCTCTAAGACTAGTAGTAGGTAAGCTATTTAGTATTAAAAAGATACTTCGTTATATATAAAGTCATAGATGTTTCATGAAAATTTTCTGTAGATTTCCAGGAAATTTATTGCAAAGACGACATTTAAAAATTTAAAGAAATCTGCGAATAAATTCATCAAAGTTCTGAAATTAAAAATTATGTATGCAAACATTTACAGATGTCAACAGAGGATGAAGATTCAGAAGCGGGTCCTAGCAATCTTCCTTCTCCCCCAAGACTAGTAGAAGGTAAGCTATTTAGTATTAAAATGTTGATAGATCAAGTAGTCTTAATATCAGGTTGAAATGATTTGATTTGGTTCAGTTCATTTCATTTGATATCAGATCTGATATTTTATACTACGTTATATATATGCAAAAATCATTTTTAATCTGACATTAATTATATTATCTTTCTAGGTAGAAGAAGAAGAAAACTCACTGAAGCCAACAAGGCTGTCGTTGATGGTAAGCATTAAGGAACTGAAGACAGACTAAAGACAGACTGAAGACTAATTTACCCGTAAAACCTTTGTTTGATTTAGGATGATTGTTATACATATACAGTGGTAAGTAATTATATCAATACAAAGAAGACACATTTTTTATTTTAGTTTTGATTGTTAACACGCTTTTTTCAAATTACAAGTTTAGAAGTAATCAAAGGGATCTTTTTTAACTTACATCTTCTCTTGACATCTATATTTTTATGTATCCATGAAAAAATTGAAATCAAAATTCATCTTCATTTTTTGATATTATCGTCTACCTTTATAATTCAGAATAAATGTGCTAAAAAGTTAAAATGTAAATAATGTAAAGGTGAGAATGAGAACTCTGCTAATGAGTCTCATTATTACTCTGCTAATGAGACCGAAATAGCAGCAGCTGGTCCTAACGATCCTCCTCTTCCTCCAAGACTAGTAGAAGGTAAGCTATTTATAATTAAAATGCTGTTAGATCAATTATTCTTAATCAACTAAATCATTGCAACCTGATATTAAGTTCATTTCATTTGATATTGGATCAGATATTTTATACTTTGTTAGTTAAGAAAGAGAGCTTTGCGAACAAATACATAAAAGTTCTGAAATTAAAAATAATCTGACATTAATTGAATTATCTTTCTAGGTGCAAGAAAACTCACTGAAGCCAACAAGGCTGTCATTGATGGTAAGCTTATATTAAGGAACTGAAGACAGACTAAAGACAGACTGAAGACTAATTTACCCGTAAAACCTTTGTTTGATTTAGGATGATTGTTAGACATATACAGTGGTAAGTGATTATATCAATACAAAGAAGACAAATTTTTTATTTTAGTTTTGATTGTTTACACGCTTTTTTCAAATTACAAGTTTAGAAGTAATCAAAGGGATCTTTTTTAACTTATATCTTCTCTTGACTTCTATATTTTTATGTATCCATGAAAAAATTGAAATCAAAATTCATCTTCATTTTTTGATACTATCGTCTACCACTATAATTCAGAATAAATGTGCTAAAAAGTTTCATATGAAAATTAATATTTATTTTCTTTTAATGAAGGGGCAATTTTATCTACAGTACAGTCACTTTAATTGTAGTTTTGCTGATTTTAATGGGAGTGTTCGTGAAAAATAAAAAAAGTTATTGATAGCTATTAATTTACTTTTTTTTGTTTTAAATAGCAAAAAAACTTTTGTGACTATTTCTTAAAAGTAAAAAATATCAAGGTGATAGTGACAAAAATTATAATGCCGTGTCCCTTTTTCCTAGGGTTTCCAGGAAACAAAAACCTTTGCAAAAAATTAATCTTAACAGATTAAAGCAAAATTTTGCGAAAAAAAAAACTAAAAAATTTACATTGTTCTCGAGCAAACAAAATGCAAAAAATTTTTGCAAAACAATTTACCTTTTTTGCTTGAAAATCGTACTTTTGCCTACCTATTCATTTTAAGTGTAATGGGTTGGCATTTTTAAATTAAAAATGAAATATTTTTACTTAAATTTGTTTTAGTATTCTGGACAAAGTTTTTCCAAAAACATCCGGAAAGAGACCATAAAACCACCAAGGAGGAAATTCTCGACTTTCTGGAGAAGTCTAAAATTGGAATAACTAACTACAAACTTATCAAAGACCGAATCCGGTTCAACTTTGATAAATATAAAAGTTCCGCCTTATCCCTTGAATGATATACCCATGAATCCCTGAATTTTATTATTTACTGTGACAAGCTTTTTTTTATAACAATGCAGATGACTTTATAATTTAAGTTTTTATTGTAAACATGCTTTTATCGATTTACAAATTTTTAATTGATTTTGACAAAAATTTAATAAATATCCTATTTCTATGTTTTCTGTTTCTCTGAATATACCCCCCAGGGGCAGATACAGGATTTAAGTGAGGGGGGGGGGGGCAAGATTTTTTAGAAACAAAAAAATTCATAATTAGGAACAAAAAATCGCGACGCAGGCGAAAATTTATTTTGACTTAAAAGAGTCTACAAGAGTCAAGATTAATGGCTAAAGACTAAAAAACTAGACTTTTAACTTTTCATACATTACAGTTTATAAAGACTGATATTTTTCCTGTTTTGCACTAGGGTTTCTTTCCCTAAAGCATGCTAGAGAAGCTATTCTGAAAATAGGAACAAAAAATTCCAAATTCAGGTGGGGGGAGAATGTCCCCCCGCCTCCCCCTGTATCCGCCCCTGTATACCCCTTTATAATTATTTCAATATCTATTTGATTTGATTTGATTTGATATGAATTCAGTATTAGTTGGTTTTATCTTTTAGACCATTATCTGGGATTTCCAAAATGATATAAAACATTTTTCTTATTCAAAAACTTTGGATTTTATAAAAGTTTTAGAAAAAAAAAAACAATAAAGTTCAAAAATGGCCAAAAAATCACGTTTTTTCCGGCGGCACCGGAAAAAATGGTCAAAAATAAATAACATTTTGGATTTTTCTTAGTTTCATATATATCTATTCAAAAGAAAAAGTGCACATCTGAACAATTTTTACAGATCCGTAGAAGTGAATCAACTCCATAGTCTGGAGCTACTTTCTAAAATTGAGAAGAGCAACAAACTCTGTCACCGGGGGCTCCTTGAGAAGATAGAGAGTGAAAAATTAAGGTAAAACCCCGTGGCACTGTAACATTTAATCCTTTGATATCATTACAATCCCAGACATAAATCCTAGGGAAATCAAGATCAATCCTTGCTCCTCATCTTTGAGGATTAATACAAGACTTCACTTTCATTCCCAGTACCAATTCATAATTTACCCAAACCTCTCATCTTGTCATCTGTCTCTTCCATTATATCCATCTGATCTGTCATAAACCTGAGTATCACACTCATTAATGGTTTATTGATGTATTCTTCTGTATTCTGTATTCCTAAAGATATGATCGTGTAGATACAATCATATAAGTCCACATGCTGTACACCTTCTGAGATCTGTCCATGAAGTGCCTGTCCCCTAGCCTTTGGTTGAACAAACAGAGCTTGGGCTCATACGTCTGTTCGGTTCACAGGTCTAGGGTGAATCTTAATGAATCAGTTGAGGTTAACTACTCCACATTCATTAAAAGAAACAAAGAGATAAAGGTGTGAGGGTGGGGAAGGGTTTTAGCATGAGTCACCTATACTTTAAATATTACAGCACTAAAAGAGGAAAATCTGGCAGATTCTATTGCGATGTTGCAGGGCAGGATGAAGATAGTGATGGATGATGTGGACTCAAAACTGTTGAAAGAGAAAATTTAAAGTTTTTATTTTAGGTTGGAACGGTTGATTTGGAGGAAGGAGGTGAGAATTGAAGAATTGGAGTACAAAGTAAACTCCCTAGAGGAGAAGGTAAAATGTTTGTTTTTAGGGATTATGTTGGNTAAAATGATTTTTCAAGTCGGTTAATTTCCTCAGTATATGATTAATTTCCAGCTTTTCAACTTAAATTGCATTGCAGAATGCGCGGCAGGAAGATAAAGTTGAATATTTTAAAGGAGAAGTTTACAACTCTGAAAGATATTCAAAAGAGCTGGGTAAGATTTGAATTATTATTTTTAATGTAGAGTTAATCAAAGTCGGTGGGCTATTTTTAAATAGTCAAAATTTCTAATCAGTCCAAACATCTGAATTCGTCTAATTATACTTCTGTAGTTTTCACTGTTGAGCGTTGACATACACAGTTTTCTATATATATAAATTTGGCTTGTCTGGGTGGGTGTTTGGGTGTCTGTTTGTTTGTATCCAATAAACGTTAAAACAGTTTAACCGATCTGGACCAAATTTTGTGAGGGACATCACGTGACTCTAGGAAAGATTATTTATGAATGATCAAAATTTATAAAATTTGTATTTAAAAGTTTTTTTATTTTTGTAAAAACATATTTTTTACTGTACAAAGAGAAGATGGTCAAGGTTAAAGCCGCTCACAGAAAGCAACAATTAAAAGTTGAAATAGAAGATGGGCATTGAGTTCAAAGCGCCCTCAAAACCTAGTCTAATATATATCTTTTGTTCAGGAGCCTGTGAAGTTTTGGATAGAGTTGAGAATACCCTTGAGCAGCAATTTAATTGCTCAATTTGTATAGCCCTACCTATTCATCCAATCTTCCTAAACTGTGGGCATCATAACTGCTGGCTATGCCTTTTTCAATGGAAAGAGGCTAATCAGCCCTCCATCTGTCCACTGTGCAGGTACAGGTTCACTTTAGCTCTCAAAAGTACAGGTACAGTATACACCCTGAAACCTGAAAGTTGTACTGCAGAAACCAATGCAGCTAATATTGTTTCTGTTAGTTTCAGTTTTCAGAGGAACTTTTTTTTTAGCTTGGTTGATGGGAGGTGCCCGTGCAAGCCTCGTGCAATTTCAGATTTTAGTCCCAACTCGTGCAATATGAATTTGTGAAGAAATGAACATTTGTTTCCTTCTGAAAACTGGCACCAAAAGGAACAATTAATTGCATTGGTTTCTGTGGTACAACTTTTAGGTTTTAGGGTGCAAAATTGGACACTCTAGTATACAGTACTGTAGCTGTACACAGTACACAGTTCTCAACCTGTCAACAGTTCTCCAGCTGTCCGTAGTACAGGTACCTGAAACAGTACACAGGACTTCACCTGTCAACAGTGCAAATACGGTACACGGTACTCCAGCTGTCCACAGTGCAGGTACGGTACACGGTACTCCACCTGTTCACAGTGCTGGTACGGTATACAGTGGTCCACCTGTCCACAGTGCAGGTACGGTATTCCGTACTCCACCTGTCTACAGTGTAGGTACGGTACACGGACTCAGATGTCCACAGTGAAGGTACTGTACACAGTTCTCCAGCTGTCTACTGCAGTGCAGTTACAGTACTGCACCTGTCCACAGTGTTCACAGCTACTGTCATCTCTGTGTAGAGCAGAGGAAACTAGAAACTTCTCTAACTGTGCAACACGTAGATAAAGCACAAAATATTCTTTAAAACAAATATATTCGCACTTATATACTTACATTGAAGCTTCTGCTTAAGGATATCACATTCTAAAGTTTTCAGCTCAGGTCACATTAATTTTTTGTTTGCAGGTTGAAGAAAGACGAGTCAAAGTTGAAGAACGAGTAACTCAAGAAACTCAATTCAGGTTCTTCATTTTTATCTGAAAGATGATTGCTTCATGTTTTATGAAATTGAATAACACCTTAAATAATTTGTTGTTGAAGGAGAAATCTTCATTAAAACTATTTGAGACAGGACAGAGGACAGAGGAGAGACAGGGGAAGAGGAAGAGGAATTAGAGGCCGGAGTAGTATTATTTAAATTTTATGTTTTATATGTTCAGTAACTAGTATTTAATTTTAAAAATATCCTTGTTTTGTGTTTATTATTTAAAAATTCAAACTAAAAATTTAATTTAAGTTTTTATTGTAAACATGCTTTTTTGGATATACAAATTTTTATTTGATTATTATTTTACTATACCAAACACAATAAAATATATAGAAAAATAATATTGACATTATTGAATGAATTCCGTTTCTGTTTAGGTCTGGTGATGTTTCCAAACTTTTGCTTGAAGTTATCCAGGTATAGATTTAACTAACTTAAAAAATAGAATAAATAGTTATTCTTAATGCCTGAGTCAACAATACTGCCTGAATGCCTTATTTTAACTTTTGCAAATTTGTTTGCAGATTATTAAAGTGGAGCCAAAGGGCTTTCTAAAAATGTATCAAATGTTATAGACTTGTATCACAATAAGGAAATAAAGGTGGGGGTCCCTGGGACTTCCCCTTCCCAGAAAATTTGGGTTAACCAGATCTGACATCAGCCTGAATAGGGTTAAACCACAATTTGATATCATTAGACCCTTTCTAAAAATATCAATATTTTTTAGAGATATACAAAGTTGGACGTGGAAGCTGAAACCTCAATTGAGGTAATTATGTTTTTTCTAATAATGGGGAAATCTAAAGTAAATTATTTTTTCAATTTAAACATTGAAATAAGGAAACTTTTTCCTGTAGGTTGTTAAAGAAACCAATGGGTCCAAGGTGGCCCATTGTTTATATTGTGGAGTAAATTACAAATACCTTTGTTGACACCTTGTAAAACAACACAAGAAAGAAAAGCTAGTGAAATTTAATATATCGGCTGAACCTCAAGACCAGGTTAGTTAACACTTGAATACTAAAAGCCAATTTAAATTAATTTTATTCTTACTGAACAGCTTAACCAATTAGGCTCAAATTTTGTGTTATAACTCATCTAATTTACAAATTGGAAGATTTTCAACTATTGCCAAATTGTGAGACCACTATATTTTACTTCTTTTGTTAAGACCAAGCTGAAGATGATGTTAAGAAATGAGGGAAATTACCTCAATAATATTCAGACCCAAGGAGATGAAAGAGGAGAACTAATTGTAGCAAGAAACACCTCTACGAAGTTTGAAGTAAGTGTGAACACATTTGTTCCCACAGTTATTGACTAGCTCAAAAGTGGAATTAAAAAGTCATTTTTCACTTTTTGTTATAATTTTGTTTACTAGTTCAAAACTGGGATGAAAAAGTTGACTTTTTTACGACTTGTTAGTCCAAGTTTTTGACTAGACAAAAACTTAGAATAATCCTAGTTTTAAACTAGTAAACAACAGTTTTTAAGTAGACTTCTTCTGAACTAGTATTGCATCCCAGTTCGATTTGCTGGGTAACGTGCATGATTTAAATGCTTTAATTTTAAGGGCTACACCTGCTTTCCTACATGCAAAAGATTTTTCCTGGCTAGGACATACTGGAAACATGCTTTAACACACAAAAGGTAAAGTGTAGTTGGTTAGTAGCTTGACCTGCCTCCTGTTAATTGGACTATTTCATATCTAGTCTTAAAGTCGTCTTCCTATTCCACAGTTTTTGTCTCCTTGTATATAAACTGTTTCTTATAAATGTCAGATGGAGTGCCCGGGTTTATCTTATTTTTCATAATCATAGTTCCTCCCACTTTTTATGCGTAATTGGTATGAAATCATGATTTGTGAAGTGCATGAAATTTGCTGGTGAAATTTTCAAAATCTCAAAATATGCAAACTGGTTATTTTTATTGGTTATTTAGTGATACTCAAGTTCATAATCTGAAGAGTTCCAAGGCCTGGTTAATAAAACAAATTAATGGTAAGTCGATTAACCTAGTATTTTAATCAGATTACTTATAACTCTTATTCCAGCTATGATGGGGGGGGGGTTTAGCATAACTCAAAGTATTTGTCTGAGGCTGTTCAAATTCTTTTACTTTTCTAACTAACACTTTAATAAATTTGAATTCTTAAAATCAGCTTCATATCTATATCAAACATGATTCCAAATTGATTGGTAAGCATTCTTCTCAATTATTCAGTTAACAATTGACAGTCGTGAATTGCTCAACAATTCACATCAGTAACTTGTAATTTGCGGTAAAATTGTCTTCAATTTACTGAGGTAAATGCCGACTACTATCTAGACTTTAATAGTGAAAATAGAACCGGGAACTTTTAAATGGTAGATATTGGGATTAATGCTTAATCTACATTTTTTCTTAATCTCCAGATTAAATAATGCTTGTTCTCTTCTTGTTATTAACCCTATTCCTGCTGGGGGGGGGGGGGGTCAAATTGACCCCCCCCTGTAATATTTTTTTTTACATAACTCAAAGGATTGGTCTGAGGCTGTTGAAATTTGCGACTTTTCCTACATACCCAAATCCCTCTCTTTAGGCCTAAAATCTGGGCTTTTATACTGACTGCCTGAGTCCTCAGGCACACTAAAAAATGATAAATTTTATATTCTTAAAAAGCCCTTGACCTTGTTATTTCAAACATGCAAAAACATTTGCAAAATTTTTAATAAATTATCAAAATTTAGTAAAATGCTAAAACATCACTGATTGCATTCTGACTTTCACTGATAAAAGAGTTATAAATTCTTTACCAGTTAAAAATTGTGTATGCAAACATTTAGAAAATGAAGATGCAGCAGCGGGTCCTAATTTACCCGTAAAACCTAGTGATCCTCCTCCTCCAAGACTAGTAGAAGGTAGGCGATTTAGTATTAAAATGCTGTTATAGTTCATGATGAAATTAAAAATTATGTTCGCAAATATTTAGAGATGTCAGCAGAGGTAAAGATACAGCAGTGGGTCCCAGTTATCTTCTTTCTCCACCAAGACTAGTAGTAGGTAGGCTATTTAGTATTAAAATGCTGTTATAGATCAAGTAGTCATATCAGGTTGCAATGATTTAGTTAGATCAGTACATTTCATTTGTTATCGGGACTGATATTTTATACTTCGTTAAAAGTTTTGAAATTAAAACTTATGTATGCAAACATTTAGAGATGTCAGCAGAGGTTGAAATAAGTAATCTTATTCAGTTATTGGTTTCTGTAATATCGCATTCTTCACAAAAAATTTCTGTAGATTTTCAGGAAATTTTAATGCAAAGACGACATTTAAAAAATTTGAAGAAATCTGTTAACAAATTCTTTAAAAGTTCTGATGTGAATTTTTGATCAATTTACGATTTTCTCAAAATATGAAATATTTCCGGATTTAGATGAAGTGTATGATGAGGATACTGAGAATGAGAACTCTGCTAATGAGTCTGGAATAGCAGCAGCTGGTCCTAACGATCCTCCTATTACTCCTAGACTAGTAGTAGGTAAGCTATTTAGTATTAAAATGCTGTTAGATCAAGTAGTCTTAACATCAGATATTTTATACTGCGTTATTTATATGCAAAAATCATTTTTAATCTGACATTAATTATATTATCTTTCTAGGTAGAAGAAGAAGAAAACTCACTGAAGCCAACAAGGCAGTCATTGATGGTAAGCTTATATTGAGGAACTGAAGACAGACTAAAGACAGACTGAAGACTACTTTAGGATTAGTAACGTTTCGTATAGTACATTTTCGTTTAGTAACATTTTGTATAGTACACTTTGTCTAGTTAACATTTGGTATAGGTAACATTTTGTATAGGTAACATTTCGTATAGGTAACATTTCGTATAGATAACATTTGGTATAGGTAACTTTGTATAGGTAACATCCATAGTAATTTTTTGTATAAACGTAAAAATTAAAGAACATCGAGATATTTTTGTAAGAAACCATGAATATTTCACTATGAAAACTGCGAACCATTTAAAGAAATCCGCAAAATAACAAAAACCTCAACCATGTCTCTACTTGTGGAAAGGATGCAATAATTGATAACTATCATAAATATACCATTAATAGTACTGGAGTAATAGATGCCTTTATCAAGACAGAGTCCAAGTCTAGAAGAATCCTGTTGTCGAATGCAATTGGACAGGATCTGCATCAAAATACAGAAAGGAAGGAGAGAACTATGGCCAATCATCAATGTCTTAAGTTACCTGCTAAAGAATTTGACATTCTGCCTGACAAGGAATATCTGCAGCAGGTGACTCATGAACTTCAAAAATCGGAAAATGAATTAAACTGCCAAAAAATGAACATGTACATTAAATATATTTACAAAAAAAGCTGATATTTGGTGTTTCATTTTTCATCTTTATTTTTACATTTATACGAAAAATTACCCTTAGTGTTACCTATACGAAATGTTATCTATACCAAATGTTATCTTGACAAAATGTAACCTATACGAAATGTTACCTAGACCAAATGTTACTATACGAAAATGTTCTATACAAAATGTTACTGATCCATACTTTACCCGTAAAACCTTTGTTTGACTTAGGATGATTGTTATACATATACAGTGGAAAGCGATTATATCAATTCAAAGAAGACAAATTTTTTATTTTAGTTTTGATTGTTAACATGCTTTTTTCAAATTACAAGTTTAGAAGTAACCAAAGAGATCTTTTTTAACTTACATCTTCTCTTGACATCTATATTTTATGTATCCATGAAAAAATTGAAATCAAAATTCACCTTCATTTTTTGATATAATCGTCTACCACTATAATTCAGAATAAATGTGCTAAAAAGTTTCATTTGAAAATTAATATTTATTTTCTTTTAATGAAGGGGCAATTTTATATACAGTACAGATTTTAATTGTAGTTTTGCTGATTTTAATGGGAGTGATCGTGAAAAATGAAAAAGGTTATTGAAACTATTAATTTACTTTTTGTTTTGTTTTAAATACCAAAAAAACTTTTGTTACTATTTATTAAAAGTAAAAAAACGTCAAGGTGATAGTGACAAAAATTATAATGCCTAGTCCCTTTTTCCTAGGGTTTCCAGGAAACAAAAACTTTTGCGAAAAAAATAATCTTAACAGATTAAAGCAAAATTTTGCGAAAAAAAAACAAAAAAAAATTAGTTTGTTTTCGAGCAAACGAAATGCACAAAATGCAAAATTTTTGCAAAACAATTAACCTATTTTGCTTGAAAATCGTACTTTTGTCTACCTATTCATTTTAAGTTTAATGGGTTGGCATTTTTAAATTAAAAATAAAATAATTTTACTTATGTTTGTTTTAATATTCTTGACGAAGTTTTTCCAAAAACATCCGGAAAGAGACCATAAAACCACCAAGGAGGAAATTCTCGACTTTCTGGAGAAGTCTGAAATTGGAATAACTAACTACAATCTTATCAAAGACCGAATCCGTTTCAACTTTGATAACTTAAATTTAAAAGTTCCGCCGTATCCCTTGAATGATATACCCATGAATCCCTGAATATTATTATTTACTGTGACAAGCATTTTTTATAACAATGCAGACGACTTTTTAATTTAAGTTTTTATTGTAAAAATGCTTTTTTCGATTTACAAATTTTTAATTGATTTTGACAAAAATTTAAAAAATATTATTTATTGTGACAAGCATTTTTTTATTACAATGCAGACGACTTTTAAATTTAAGTTTTTATTGTAAAAATGCTTTTTTCGATTTACAAATTTTTAATTGATTTTGACAAAAATTTAAAAAATATCATTTACTGTGACAAGCATTTTTTTTTATAACAATGCAGACGACTTTTATTAAGTTCTTATTGTAAACATGCTTTTTTCGATTTACAAATTTTTAATTGATTTTGACAAAAATTTTAAAAATATCCTAGTTCTATGTTTTCTGTATCTCTGAATATACCCCCAGGGGCGGATACAGGATTTAAGTGGGGGGGGGGGGCAAGATTTTTTAGGAACAAAAAAATTCATAATAAGGAACAAAAAATCGCGACGCAGGCGAAAATTTATTTTGACTTAAAATACTCAAAAAGAGTCAAAATTAATGTCTAGACTAAAAACTAGACTTTTAACTTTTCACACATTATAGTTTATAAAGAAAGATATTTTTCCTGTTTTGCACTAGGGTTTCTTTCCCTAAAGCATGCTAGAGAAGATGTTCTGAAAATAGGAACAAAAAATTCCAAATTCAAGGGGGGGGAGAATGTCCCCCCGCCCCCCCCTGTATCCGCCCCTGTATACCCCTGTAGAATTATTTTAATATCTATTTGATTTGATTTGATATTACTTATTTATAAATAAATTTTTAAAAGTGTCTTCAAATTTATTTGTTAGATCAGAATAATTTGGAAAAGAATTTGTAATCTCTATTGTCTACATAGCACTGTAAACCAGGAGGAGAAGGTCAAATTCAAGTTACATTACTGTTACAACTTTGTAGCTCGTCTATGTCTGATTTTTCGCACATGTGTAATAAAAGCAACATTTATTCAGTTACATCTCAAAAATTCAAAACGTGTTTGTTCTTTTCAATATCTCTTCAATAAAAAAGGTATGAAAAAAAGTATAAACAAATTTAATGTTATTCGCATTTTACTTTAGTTTGACGTTATAGTTTCTAAACTGAATAAGGTTTCATTTCACTATGTTAATATTAATGTTTAATCTAAATTGGACAATTTCCTTTTAAAATAAAGTTCATGTAAATTACTTTTTTCGAAGTGTTTCAAATTTAAATTCTGAAAATCTTGCATAAGTTTCAAACTTTAAAGGCTCACATTTTGAAATCTTAAAATTATTTGGATTTTACACTTGTATTTTTTAAAACGTTTTTTCTTATGTCTCTTGGTATTTGAAGTCTGTATTGTGTCTATGTTAGTTTATCTAGATTCTGCATTTTGTTATGGAATTTTTGGTATTCTGTAAACATTTTATCTTTGACGTTCTGTAGTCTCTTAACCTAGATCCCGTTTTACGAGTTCCATTTCCTGCATTTGTTATTCACTGATCTGGAATGTTATGAAAGTTGCGTTTAATTGGGTCGACTTTGAAATGTCGCAATTCAATTTGCCTTTGTCTTTTACCTAACAATCAGAATACAGAAAAGCGGATATATAATTAAGAGTAATGGAGTTCAGAATACAGAATGCAAAATACAAAATAAAGAATACGAATACAGATGACAAAATACATAAAGAATACGGGATAAGGAACACAGAAGTTAGAGTTCAGAATGCAGAACACAGAAAGCAAGATACAGATTGCAGGATACGGATTACAGAATGCAGGATACAGATTACAGAATGCAGGATACAGATTACAGATTGCAGGATACAGATTACAGAATACAGAATAAGAATGCACAATACAAAATGCACAATACAAAATGCACAATATAAAATGCACAATACAGAATGCAGAATACAGAATGCAGAATATAGAATGCAGAATACAGAATGCATAATACAAAATACAGAACTCAAAATAAAGAATTCAAGATACAGGATAAGGAACATAGAAGTTATAATTCTGAATGCAGAAGACAGATTACAGAATGCATAATACAGAATGTAGAATTCAGAATACGGGATAAGGAATACAGAAGTTAGAATACAGAATGCAGAACACAGAATGCACAATACAGAAGGCAGAATACAGATTACAGAATGCCTAATACAGAATGCAGAATTCAAAATGCAGAACACAGAATGCAGGATACAGATTACAAAATGCATAATACATAATGTAGAATTCAGAATACAGGATAAGGAATACAGAAGTTAGAATACAGAATGCAGAAAACATAATGCACAATACAGAAGGCAGAATACAGATTACAGAATGCATAATACAGAATGTAGAATTCAGATTGCAGAATACAGAATACAGAATAAGAATGCACAATATAAAATGCAAAATACAGAATGCAGAACACAGAAAGCAGAATACAGAATATATAATACAAAATACAGAATACAGAACTCAAAATAGAGAATTCAAAATATGGGATAAGTAACATAGAAGTAATAATTCTGAATGCAGAAGACAGAATACAGAATGCAGAATACATAATAAAGAATAAAGAATACAGAACTCAAAATAAAGAACTAAGAATACCGAATTAAGAATACAGATGTTATAATACAGAATGAAGAATACAGAATGCACAATACAGAAGGCAGAATACAGATTACAGAACGCATAATACAGAATGCAGAATTCAGAATGCACAATACTGAATGCACAATACAGAATCCAGAATACAGAATGCACAATACAGAATATTCCGTATTTTGTATCTGTGTTCTGTACTCTGTGACTGTATTCTACATGCTAGATGCAAAGACGATATTTAAAGACTTATTCCCTATTAAAACATTTATTAGGATTATTTTCACATTAAAAGACGATCTTCAGTTAATAATAAGCCCCTCTGTAGGTCCTCCGCGTCCCTGTCATCTCCCTCAAACTTATACCAATCTCCCCCTTCTCTCTCCCTTCATACTAGTATGAGTGAGCGTTGGTGAGACAGTGAGGAGTATCTCCCACCTCAGGAGTATCTTTGACCTCAGGAGTATCTTCCACCTCAGGAGCATCTTCCACCTCAGGAGTATCTTCCACCTCAGGAGTTTTTTTGACCTCGGGAGTATCTTCCACCTCAGGAGTATCTTCCACCTCAGGAGTATCTTCCACTTCAGGAGCATCTTCCACCTCAGGAGCATCTTCCACCTCAGGAGCATCTTCCACCTCAGGAGTAATTTCCACCTCAGGAGTTTCTTTGACCTCAGGAGTATCTTCCACCTCAGGAATATCTTCCACCTCAGGAATATCTTCCACCTCAGGAGTATATTTCACCTCAGGAATATCTTCCACCTCAGGATCATCTTCCACCTCAGGAATATCTTCCACCTCAGGAGCATCTTCCACCTCAGGAGTATCTTCCACCTCAGGAGTAGTTCATAGTTCATAGTTCATAGTTCAGATTTTGGGAGTAATTTGATTCATCAAGAAAAGGATAAATACTATGATAAAGAGCAATGGGGATGAAACTTTAATGACAACTTTAAAAGAGTGTCTCATTAAATTCAGAATTCCATGTTTCTATAAACTTCTTTTGTTCTATGCGAAATTATTAAATGTCCAATTGAACACCATATTCAAGATATAAGAGTTTAATATGAAATTTGATTATTTACCCTTCAAAATTGTATACCTGCATCAAAGGAGTATCTTCAACCTGAGCAGTATTTTTAGCCTCTGGAGTATCTTTCACCTCAGGAGTATCTTCAACCTCAGGAGTATCTCCCACCTCATGAGTATCTCCCACCTCAGGAGTATCTTCCACTTCAGGACCATCTTCCACCTCCGGAGCATCTTCCACCTCAATAGCATCTTCCACCTCAGGAGTATCTTCCACCTGAGGAGTATCTTCCACCTGAGGAGTATCTCCCTCCTCAGGAGTATCTCCCACCTCATGAGTATCTCCCACCTCAGGAGTATCTTTGACCTCAGGAGTATCTTCCACTTCAGTAGCATCTTCCACCTCAGGAGCATCTTCCACCTCAGGAGCATCTTCCACCTCAGGAGTATCTTCCACCTCAGGAGTATCTTCCACCTCAGGAGTTTCTTTGACCTCAGGAGTATCTTCCACCTCAGGAGTATCTTCCACTTCAGGAGTTGAGCCAATAAAGAGCCAATAAAGAACTTTTAGAATAATGTATTTTCGAACGGGAGTCAAATAGGTTGTGTTTGTGGAGACTTGAGGAAACCTCTCTAGCTCATATTCTGATTTGAACTGCTTGTCGGTTTGTCTTGCAGGATTGAGGTTGCCTGTTTTGTTCAAGGTCTGGTTTACCAAACTTGCATTCTTTGAATAGCCAGGGAGCCAGTGCAGGGGTTACATAAAAATACATAAATTTAATTAATCATATAATTACAATTTGTTATTTTAATAAACGAAATAGAATTGGTGCAGTTTTTTAAATCTTTTAGTTTTTGTGAAAAATATAATAAAGTTTATGTTTTTGTATTTGATGTTTGTTTGATCCAGAAATATCTGTTTTTTTATGTGGATGTAGGGTTCTTTGTCTGCTGAAAGGTAAGGCTAAGTATTTTGTTTGAAGGTTAAGCGTGGAGCTTTAGAATTCATACTTTAAGAGAACCCACGCTTTAGATTTATGTAACAATATCTTTGACCTCAGGAGTTTTTTCGACTTAAGGAGTATTTTTGACCTCAGGAGTATCTTTGACCTCAGAAGTACCTTCGACCTTAGGAGATCTTTGACCTCAGGATTATCTTTGACCTCAGGAGTATCTAGACTTTTGGATTGAGCATCCATGAGCCATTGATCAACATATCTCTCTCCACAATCCAGGGCTTGTTCACTGGTATCTAAACAAAATAGAAATTGGATAGATTCCAAATTCTATTAGAATCCATACAATCTCATCTGGAAGCCCTCCAATCAAAAAACTCCCATCTTCTATCATTTTATCTGAAATAAACGGAATATTTAAGTTTACTATTGCGAATGCCGGACTAAATGGAAGTGAAGGCTTATAGGCCTTACAGGGCCCGATGAAAACTTAGTGCCGCGCTTTACTCGTCCACCGCTCCTTCGCGGGTCCTCTATTCATTTGCGCTCACTCATACCAGGCTCGTATCACGCTTATTCTAAAAGTTCAAAGTTTTTAAAGGGACTCTTCCTGACAATTTGGGTGGGTCGTCCAAATTGCTGTACTCGAAGGAATTAGGATGGTTTAGCCAGCCTCAGAGGGGGGGGGGGGGTCCAAAAATAGTTCACTATGACAGACCCTAGTTTTCTAACTCTAAAATAATACAAAATTTTTAATTATAATTTTGATGATTTAACTGGTTAATAAATCGTTCTCTAAGAAAACCCCCTAAAATTTACAAGTATGAGATATTTCGGACCCCCTCCCCCTGGCGCCCCCCCTCCTGTCAATTTTGTACATAATTTTTTATTAATTTTTAGATTCCTAAAAAAAAACTCATTTTTTTTGTTAAAAATTCTTGTAACCATTTATGTATTTAACCTTTGCATAGGGTTTTGTGAATTTGTCTCAATTAAATACTTTGTGTATTCAGTCTAATATTTTGATGAATTTTTCTATTAGAAATGGGAAATTTAAAATTTAAAAATTCTATTTTTCAAGGAATAAAACCGTCCCCTGGGTCATGTGAGGTCCCACACGTTGATTTCAATCGGTTCATCCGTTTTGACGTTAATTGGGTACACACCAATAAATTGAAGAAAAACAGACAAACAAATTATATATATATATATATACTTTATCTACGTTTGTTGTTCGACATCGGCATGTCAGAAACTAAATGGGGTGGGGGTCTAAAATATTATACAACTAAATTATTATCGGTATTTCCTAACATTGAATTTTTGAAAACACTCACCCTTTTGCATTTCACATGTAATGATATAACACACGGGCAGATCCAAGCCTTCTGGACTGTCCTATCCGAAATCCTGGGCCTAGAAATTGTCCTACTAGCCTAACCATAAAGTCATAAAACAGTCATTGATTTTATGTTGCAAATAAATCGAATACTAGGACAGACCCAAATTACAAAAGTTACAAGTATGTAATTTTAAGGTTGAGCCAGGAGACAAATTGACTATCCAACGGGACCATGATTGGGAGGCGAAGAACAACTGGCCCAGGGCCTCTTATCTGGTAAAGCTAAAATTTAATTTCCACAATAAAATAGAATAACCATTATTTATTTGTTGATGTTAATTTTCAGTGTTTCGGATCCGGATCCGGTCGGATCCGTATCATTTGGTCGGATCCGTGTCAGGAAACGTTGATATGGATCCGGGTAGCTCCAAAAATTAACCAAAACCATGGAATTAATAAATCAAAATAGTTCATAAATGCATTATTTTTTACATGACGAAAATTTTTCAAAATTATCTTTAATAATTTAATGTTTACATTTATAATATAAATTTTTTTTGTTACATTTCCCCCGGTTTCGGAATATATAATAAATATAGTTTATAAATTATTACCTTGCATAACATTTAATAGGGAAAATCCGATTCACAGAATCAAAAGTTACCTCGGATCCGGATCCATCATCCTAGGCTGTCCTAAAGAGCCAACATTTTTTTGAGGCAAATTGGTCCCAAATGGTCCAAAACGGATTTTTTACTAAAGCACTTTTGCTCTAAGATCATCGGGAGCCACATTCATTCGTTCGGAGATCTTATTTTTGATTTTAAACACACTTAAAATATTCAGATCAATTTGAAACTTTATATGTAACCCAGGGGCACGTATACAGTGGCCCTCAAAAAAATTCGGACCTCTAAGACGACCTCCCTGCGGGTGGTACCCAAAAAATATCAATATTTTTTTAATATCTTGATTTGCGGCATGAAGACGACCTCCAATCAAAATGTTACATAAGTTCAAAGTTGTAGCCAGTCCAGTTATGAGTAATTGTTCTTTAGAGGCCGGACCTATAGCATAAAAAATACGGCCTCCACAGCCTCGGGAGCCGATGGGAGCCGATTGGCTACCCTAGTCTGACCAAAAGAGCCATTTTTTTTTTTTGAGGCAAATCGGTCCAAAATGCTCCAAAACGGATTTTTTACTAAAGGCGTTTTGCTCTAAGAGCAACGGGAGCCATAGAAGAGCCACTCACTTTGAAAAGTGGCTCTTTTGGCTCAGAGTTAATATGTATTGATTGATTGATTTCTCAAGATTATGTACTTAGAGTGGTCTGAGAGAGAAGTGAAGTAAAGCAAAGTTGTAGGGAAATGTAAGATATGGTTACACACCAAATTTTGGACCTCTAGGTTGAGAAATCGGCCGCCGATTTTTCAAAAAAGTACGAAATTTGAAACGCGATTTGCAGCATGAAGACGACCTCCAATCGCAATAACTCACAAATACAAAATTGTAGCAAGTATATGAAAATGGTGGGCGTTGCAAAAAATCAGACCTCTAGCTCAAAAAATACGGCCTCCAGAGCCTCCGGAGCATTTGGAGGTCGGAGGCTGTATCTCCCTCCGTTTTTGAGCTATCAAAAAATCGAAACCAGTTTTAAATTCCTCTACTCCAGCTGATTCATATTCTAAAAAAAAATGTTAAAAAACGTCAAAAATGACGATTTTATAACAAAAAGACAAGAACCGCAGATTCAGAGATTGACTTGAAGTATGTAAGTGAACTATTTATGTCTCAGTACAAAATCTGGGTAGGAACGAAACATAGAATTGCTCTGAGAGCAAAGTGAAGAAAAGCAAAGTTGTAGAGGAAGGTAAGATCTACTTACACACCAAAATTTGGACCTCTAGGTTGACCCATTCGCGATCGCGCGCGCGCGTCGTCTCGTAAATAACCAACTCAAATCATCTGTGCAGTGCCATGAAGGAGTGCTCTGAGAGCAAAGTGTCTGAAACAAAAGTTGAAGCCCACGTCCATACCTGTCTTCATATAGAATTTCAACCCTGTAGATTGACCCGTTCGAGCGCGCGCGCACGCGTCATTTCAACCACTTTTCATCTTTAAATGCTATTATCTCTGGAACGAATAGAGATATCTAAAAAATAATTTAGGACGATGTTTCTATATATAGTAGTGAGCTGTAACCAAAATTTCAGCGAAATCAAAAATATTTTTCAAAAAACTTGATATTTTTTTTTGAGGTAAAAAATAGATTTGGCTGAAATTTTGGTTATAGCTCACTACTATTTATAGAAACATCGTCCTAAATTATTTCTTTGATATCTCTATTCGTTCCAGAGATATCGGCATTTACTTTATTTAAAGATGAAAAGTGGTTGAAATTACGCGTGCACGCGCGCGCGAACGGGTCGACCTACAGGGTTGAAATTTTATATGCAGACAGGTATTGACGTGGGCTTCAACTTTTGCTTTTGGCACTTTGCTCTCAGAGCACTCCTTTAGGCACTGCACAGGTGATTTGAGTTAGGTTAGTTACGAGACGACACGCACGCGCGAGCGCAAACGGGTCAACCTAGAGGTCCAAATTTTGGAGTGTTAGTAGATCTTACCTTCTTCTACAACTTTGCTTTTCTTCACTTTGCTCTTAGAGCACTCCTTCCGGGCCTGCATGAGGATGACTCATTTTCATGTGCTATCATAGTTGAGGGCCCTCATTGAAAAGAAGCTGGCCCAGAAGGTCTCCTCCAATCAGGGAAGGTTTAAGACCATGGGAAATATATGAAATTGTAATTCCCAGCAATGTGATTGGATTAGGTGACATTCTTCGTAGCAGTGATAGATAATGTCCCCCCAAAAAAATTATTCAAAATTTTTCACAAAAAAATTGTTAAAAGTTTTTAAAAAAATTTTGAAAAATTTTTAAAATTTTTTTGGGAGACATTATCTATCCCTGCTACGAAGAAACACCGTCAATGTCATTGCATCATGGTTCCATGTCCTTTCAGCACTTCAGTTCTTTAAGACCCTCTGACTGAATAACAACTTATTTTGTGTGTCTAACACTACAATACACTACACTACACTTACACTACACTACACTACATACACTACACTTCACTACACTACACTACACTACACTACACTACACTACACTACACTACACTACACTACACTACACTACACTACACTACACTAATGCATAATCTAAACAATAACAAACAAATTGTTGTGAATTGTATTCCAGGAATTCAGGGGCGCCACAACACTACACTATACTACACTACACTACAGAAACGCCTCAAAAAAAAAGAGGAAACACCTCAACTTTAAATATTAGGAAACGCCTCAAAAATATTCGGAAATCCCTCAACATTTTCCAGTTTTGAGGGATTTCCCAAAAAAAAACGGAAATTCCTCAAAACCGGTTTTTGAGGCATTTCCGCGTTGAGACGTTTCCGTGTTGAGGCGTTTCCATAGCACCAGTTAAATGTTAACGTAGATATTAAACTCGATGAAGCACTCAGTCCTGAACACCTAGAGTTCATCAGGAGGGTATGTGCTGTCAAGTATATGGCCAGTAGGGGGGTTAATATATCATTAGATAATGCTAAAGACTATGTGGAGACGGAGCAATGGAAAACTTTTTGGGAAGAAGTCTGGGCTATTACTCCCTCCCGTGGTAAGTCTGTTTCTGTTTTTTTATATAAACCAATATAGATAAAGTATTATTATAAACTTATAGATATAAAACTTTAACAATATAGATTATATAGATAGGACATACCTTATCTAATAATCATTTAGGAGAGCCCAGTATATGGGAATACATGATCATCTCCACTAAACGCTTCGAGTTTGTGTCTAAGGAGGAATCTATCCTCTACCTGTCCAAGATTGAGTTGTTCATGGAGATGGAGATGGCTATCAGCATGAACCAGAACCAGTCACTGCTTTTCAGGGGAACTCCTGAGTATGATATGGTGAAAGCTGCAGCCAAGAAGGCTATGAATGCTAACCATGCTCCGCCCCAACCTACAATCGCTCAACCCCCTGGGGGGATAAAGCGCCTCACTGTAGAGGAGATCATGGCCCTAGAGGATCATAGAAGATACAATACCTACCTAACCTTAATTAATAAGTGATGTGTAATTGATTGAATTGATCAATCTGATTGATTCGATTTTTTTCTCACTCTTCTGATCCATTTCAGATAGAAATGGAAATGATTTACTTTCAAAGCTAACCTAAAGGTAAAAATATAGTCCACTCTTAGGGGTTTCTAACAACATTAAAAAATGCTTGGAATGATGACCATCAGCTCTGATATTTTACCTATTTTTGTCATATAAAGGTACACTAATATATACATATATATACGTGGCAACTTTTTTTGATATATTTTTTCGTTCAGTTCCATTCAACTTTTGTTTAAGGCACTTTGCTCTAAGAGCAATCCTTCATGGTGATTAGTCAAGTCAATCTCTGAATCTGTGGTTCTTTTTTTTTTGTTATAAAATCGTCATTTTTGACGTTTTTACACATTTTTTTTTAAATCAACTGGAGTAGAGGAATCTAAAACTGGTTTCGGTTTTTTGATAGCTCAAAAACAGAGGGAGATACAGCCTCCAACCACCGAATGCTCCCGAGGCTCTGGAGGCCGTATTTTTAGAGCTAGAGGTCTGATTTTTTGCAACGCCCACCATTTTTTTATACTGGCTACAATTTTGTATTTATAAGTCATTGCAATTGGAGGTCGTCTTCATGCCGCAAATCGCGTTTCAAAATTCGTACTTTTTTGAGAAATCGGCGGCCGATTTCTCAGCTGCCGGTCAACCTAGAGGTCCAAATTTTGGTGTGTAAGTAGATCTTACCTTCCTCTACAACTTTGCTTTTCTTCACTTTGTTCTTAGAGCACTCCTTCCTGGCCTGCATGAGGATGACTCATTTTCATGTGCTATCATAGTTGAGGGCCCTCATTGAAAAGAAGCTGGCCCAGAAGGTCTCCTCCAATCAGGGAACGTTTATTCCATGGGAAATATATGAAATTGTAATTCCCAGCAATGTGATTGGATTAGGTGACATTCTTCGTAGCAGGGATACACTACAATACACTACACTACACTACACTACACTACACTACACTACACTACANACAAACAACATGAGAATATTTTAATGAGTTATAACTAGATATAAACTTATAGATATATAACTTTTACAATATACCTTATCTAATAATCATATAGGGAACATGGGTATAATGGATTACTACATCCTCTCCCATCATCACTGGAAGGGAAAGGGTGGTAAGACCCTTCATCTAGCTGCTGCTATAACCGCATTCATCCATGTGGAGTTGGATATCCGTATGACCAAAGAGCAGGCCATGATTTTCATGCACACTCCATAGTGTGAGATGCTGCATGAAGCCGCAGAGAAGGATATGCTTGCCAAGGCTGCTCCCGAAAAGCCTAGGGATGATCCCCCCCCCTGCAGGGCCATGTTTCTTTCTAATCATGAGTTGATTGCTCTGGAAGAGTACAGAAAGTATAAAACTTACCTGGCTTTGAAGCAGTATTCTGATAAGAAGTAATTTACCTTGATGGTGATCTGATTGATCCACTCTTCTGATTCATTTCAGATAACCTTAACCATGATTGAGGAAACCTCAAAGGACCTACAATTTTATCTTATATGTGAGTACAAAAACTAAATACTTCAATCTTTTTAACCAGATCTCTTAAAGTCTTAAAGTAGGCTAATCTTGATACTAATCTATATAAAGTATATAAAATAATATAATAAACCTATAATCATGTATATTTAGAACTGACTCATGTAACCTGGATCTTTTCCTGATAACCAAACTTGTTCAAAATGTGAGTATAACTACTAAATACTTCAATCTTTTTAACTTAAAGTCTTAAAAAGTATATGAAATAATATAATATAATATAATCATGTATATTTAGAACAGACTCAGTGAACCTGAAACCTGGAAGCCTAGGACCTGGTTTATTTAGTAAGTATAATAAAAAAATAAAAGTAATAAAAATAATAACTATAGATAAATAATAACAATAATAAAAATATACATATACATTTAGTCTTTGCTAAGGTTAGACATGAAAAACAAGAGGCCTCACCATCGGCCACTGTCGTTTCTGTAAAATCATAGCTGTATACTGTACATTTACAGTATCTGATTATATCAATATGTTCTTTATTTTCATCAATGTAACTAATTTTAAAAGCTGAGTTGAATAACAATATTAATAATAATAACAATAATAAAAATATACATACAGATATTCACATATATACGCGGCAACTTTTCTTGATATATTTTTCTGTTATATATATTATATACATACAAATACATATATATACTATATACATATATATATTTTATGAATAGAACTAAAATTTATAAAATATTCAGACTATGTTTTCTGGAGATGTGTCCTAAAGGAACAATATTTCAAGTTAATGTGTTTTTTGGAGATGTGTCTTAAAGGAACATTATTTCAAGTTAATGTGCTTTCTGGAGATGTGTCTTAAAGGAACATTATTTCAAGTTAATGTGTTTTCTGAAGACGATGGTGAACCTAACCTAAATTGTTGAAAATTATTTGTGTTTTTGTGTTTATTGTGGTTTTTTTTAACCTTATCCTATTGTTTTTTCATTTCATTACTTTATTTATTTTGTAACATTTTGTAACAAACTGAGACAAATTGTTCTGAAATGATTAGGGTTATTACTTTCAGAGTAGTTCATGTGCTAGATAACAATGTCGACACTCGCATTCGACACAATTCAAACTAAGATCAGACATTTAGGATTTCATATCCTATTTGGGGTAAGAAATATTTTTGCAACCTAAACAAAAACATTACTAAAAACATGTTATTAATACAGTTTAAAATCTGAGAATGAAACCCTTGTTTCATGGATATAATACAGATAAAATCAAACTTTTTTTTTCAGTGTAAGGGTTATAAGAAACCGGCGAAGTATGGTACGTTTAAAAAACAATTCTTGAAGAATATCGGAATTTTGGACATGGTACATCTTAAACTGGAGACAAGTGGGAGTGTCTCCCTGGAAGACTCCCCTTGTAAAGATGTTGTAGGTGATCTCTTTGACCTCAACGAAGTTTTCTTTAAGACACATCATTCTGATGTTTACTCATGTTCAATTCCTGAATAGGAATTTGAAACTTGCTGCGATGAGATTCAGAATTGGCTGGAGACGACTCCAGATAACCTCGTCAACTCTTTCTTCACAACTCCAAGGAGGTCCCCCCCTGGCTTCCACTCTGAGGCGTGTCCTATCCCAAAGGAGTAGTGTGTGCAGAAAGGTTCTAGCGGATATAGAAGAAGAGGTTAATTATTAAATAATTGATTGATCAATCTTAACATCTTATCTATTTAAAGTATTTGAATATAACTATATTATTGTTCAGAGTTCTCCTGTGGGAGAGGTATGTCAACATGAGGGAGAGGTAAGACGTTGGAAGACTCGTATTCACTTCCGACCCCTTTGTGATCCAAGGTATTAGAGATAACCTACTCAGTTACATTGAAAGCCATGCGATTCCTCCACAGGTTAACCAAAGAGAAAAAATCCCTCCTCGTTGAAGAGTTGGAGAAATTTGTGGATACTGACTATCCGGCAGTTGATATTCCGTGTCACAGTTTAATTGAATTAAAGAACGACTATATTGCGACATGGTCCGAATTGCGTAGACTGGGCGGAAAAGGGACTCATAAGTCCGATAGTACTATAAAACAGTATGCTAACAACCTTTTCACGGGAGAACACTCCCTTTATCAATATTGCGCGGAGAACGACTACGATCTGGCCGATATAAAGTGGCCTACGTGCCGAATATCCAACCTAATCAACAAGTGGATTAACGATGCGAAAGATAACCCAGTGACACAAGGGATGAGGATAAACAGCACCATTAGTTTCCTGAAATATGTGAAACATTCAGGAGTTATTTTCTTTATACCGGTGAAGATGCTTACCTGATGGCAAGAAGAGAAATATGGAAAAATGACATGGACAAGGAGATAAACCTTATTTCAAACATGGTGGCAACATGCAAGAAGTATATCCTCAATTCCTCCGAGATCAACCGGACGGTTAAAGAAGGTCTAAATCCAAGCAAATACGCAGATATCGTACAGATTGTTGGAAACTATTTTGCTTCAGACAACTACAACACTCTCACCCAAACCGTTAAAACTCTTCATACAGATCTACAGGAGAGTCAAACCCCCCACAGCCTGCTCAGAGATGTTTCAATTCAGCTGGCAGTTGCAACGGTCATGTTTAATGGACAGCGTTCAGAGGTGGCAAACTTCATATCCCATGATGACCTTCTTAGCAAACAAGATCACCCAACTCTATCCAACCACAGCGTCATTCTTGTTAATGAGTAAGTTTTTGTACCTTTCTAAACATATCAAATTAATTACTTTATTACAACTGGGTCTTATTAACCTGAGCGTAGCTAAATTGGTGACCCCAACATGATATGAATTCAGTGCCCCGTTTGTGTACATCTTTAATTTCAAATTTGAGCTAACTCTGATTATCTAATTCCTATATCTTTGCAATCTGAATTCACAGTTTGAATATGATTATGTTCAGGATGTGTACTACCAAGAAGGGGAAAACTGGAAAATCCCCTCCATTACTATTTCCCAAACATTTAATGAGATTGGTTGAAAATTATTCCCACATTTTGATGAGTTTTCTCAGAGGTCAAAATATTCCCTGTAACCAGTCTGATCCGATTTTCCACAATGGGAAGAATGAGCCCCTGAATATGAAGAATATTTATCAAATGAAGGGATATAAGGTACAATTTTTTTTATAGGTTAGAAACACATCTATTATCTTGATAGTTAATGAAACTCTTTAAATTGACAAGGTTGAAAATTAAGAATATTTAGATGATGGGTTTCCCGGAAGATCTTAAAATCAGATTAATGGATTGTAGAAAAATCCAGGCTAGCAAGTTAGATGCAGTGGCACCACTTGACAAACGTCAAGCACTCCATAAATCCGTTCATGCGCACGCTGCGGAGGTTGTAGAGTCGAATTACCTAATTGATAGGCATCGTGCCTTCACTGAAGGCACTGAATTACTTCATAAAGACAACCTTGAGGTTAAGGATCAAGAAACAATTGAACCAGCCCAAACAGATGAAGAGTTGGCGATTGCACGCCGAAACCAACTCCTAAGGCGTCAAGAATCGGAGGCAGAGAAACTGTGAAGTAAAGTAGGAACAAGTGCCAGGCGGTTTATTCCGTCGGATATAAAAAACTATCTCCTCAAGAAAGTGTTGACCCTAGATGATCTAACCTATACAAAGGTTATGCTTACTAAAATCCCTGTTAATGCTGGCGGTAGGGGTAGGTCGGCAGAGTGGGATAATTTTATCCTGTCCATTATTGCTAATGATCCCAAGCTAAAATCCAAGGTTATAGGTTTTTTACCTAAGTGTACTTCCCTAAAACAATTAACACAAAAATTAAGGGAGAGTCTACTGAAAGCCAATCCTCATGGAATTTTCTTTGTTGCTGAAAAGCAAGCTGGAAAGCGTAAAGCATCAGAAAAACCTTTAAAACGAATTGCTACCCGCTATGAATCTTCATCTAGTGATGAAGATTCTGAGATCACAGCCGCAACCCAAGACAAGAGGGTTAAGCATTGCCTGAGTCCTCAGCAGGATCTATAAGGTGATTATTATTATTTACAAATAGCCAGTTAGGTAGTTTAGGTAGGTTAGTTTACCTAAAATCTCCTCACCCCTTGCCCTGCCCATATCTTTAAACACCTGCGTCTCTGTGCAATAAAATTTGGTTACGTTGGGGTCACCAATTTAGCTACGCTCGGTTTAACAACGACTGGTTTAATTAATTACTTTATTACAACTGCACGTTATTAAACCGAGCATAGCTAAATTGGTGACCCTGACGTGATATCAATTCAGCGCGCCGCTTGCCTCGTCTTCGTTTGTGCGTAGCATAGTTAAATTGGTGACCATGACGTGATATGAACTCGTCTTTGTTTGTGTGTAGCATAGCTAAATTGGTGACCCCGACATGATACGAATTCCGCGTGCCGCTTGCCTCGTCTAAGTTTGTGTACTTTTCTAAACATATCACTTCGGGGTCACCAATACAATTAATATTCTTTATTTTTTTCAGATGTATTTAAAATGTATTATTATCCTAGCAAATTGGGCTACAAAGAGTCGCTTTGCCGCGATGAGACCCATGGTTTCGAACCATTTAATAGCCTTAATGGGCGGGGACCCATAGCTGGTTAGGATAAATATTCTTTATTTAATTTTTAGATATATTAAAAAGGTATTTTTAAGTTTAAGTATTAAAAGAACGTTTGACGCAAAGCACTCTCATTTCTTCGTTACATAAGTCAGCTTGTACTGTTTTTGCAAACTGATAGTCCACATCAATACCTACCTTTGTGTTTTGAAATTTCTTGAAAATCTCAATTGGTTCCAAAGATATAAGTGTTTAAAGATAGAGTAGTCTGGGAGACTTCAACTCCCGTAAGGAAAGACGTCTGATTCTTTAAACGCTTATATCTCTTAAACGAATAGAGATATTCAAGAAATTTAAAATCTCACAGGTGGGTACAGGCGTGGACTATCAGCCTGCAAAATCAGTACGAGCTGACACTCATAACGAAGAAATGAGAGCGCTTTGCGTCAAACGTTTTTTTAATACTTAAACGCCTATATCTCTTGAAATAATAGAGATATCAAAGAAATAATTTAGGACGATGTTTCTATATATAGTAGTGAGTTGTAACCAAAATTTCAGCAAAATCAAAAATATTTTTCAAAAAACTCAAAAAAACACCAATAGCCCTTGATATTTTTTTTTGAGGTAAAAAATAGATTTGGCTGAAATTTTGGTTATAGCTCACTACTATATATAGAAACATCGTCCTAAATTATTTCTTAGATTTAAAATCTCACAGGTACATAAAGACGTGGACTATCAGTCTGCAAAGTCAGTACGAGCTGACGTTCGTAACGAAGAAATGAGAGCGTTTCGCGTCAAACGTTTTTTTTAATACTTAAACTGCTACTCTATCTTTAAACGCTTATATCTCTTGAACGAATAGAGATATTCAAGAAATTTAAAATCTCACAGGTACATAAAGACGTGGACTATCAGTCTGCAAAGTCAAAACGAGCTGACGTTCGTAACGAAGAAATGAGAGCGTTTCGCGTCAAACGTTTTTTTAATACTTAAACGCCTATATCTCTTGAAATAATAGAGATATCTAAGAAATAATTAAGGACGATGTTTCTATATATAGTAGTGAGCTGTAACCAAAATTTCAGCGAAATCAAAAATATTTTTCAAAAAACTCAAAAAAAAACCAAAGGCTATAGAAACAATGTCCTAAATTATTTCTTTGATATCTCTATTCATTCCAGAGATATCAGCATTTACTTTAAAGATGAAAAGTGGTTGAAATTACGCGTGCGCGCGCACGCTAACGGGTCAACCTACAGAGTTGAAATTTAATATGCAGACAGGTATGGACGTGGGCTTCAACTTTTGTTTCAGACACTTTGCTCTCAGAGCACTCCTTTATGGCACTGCACAGATCATTTGAGTTGGTTAGTTACAAAACGACGCGCACAGGTCAACCTAGAGGTTTTTTTTTTGGTCCAAATTTTTGTGTGCAAGTAGATCTTACCTTCCTCTACAACTTTGCTTTTCTTCACTTTGCTCTCAGAGCAATTCTATGTTTCGTTTCAAGCCAGATTTTGTACTGAGACACATATTGATCACTTACATACTTCAAGTCAATCTCTGAATTTGCGGTTCACGTTTTTTTGTTATAAAATCGTCATTTTTGACGTTTTTACACATTTTAGAATATGAATCAGCTGGAGTAGAGGAATCCAAAACTGGTTTCGGTTTTTTGATAGCTCAAAAACGGAGGGAGATACAGCCTCCGACCTCCGAATGCTCCTGAGGCTCTGGAGGCCGTATTTTTAGAGCAAGAGGTCTGTTTTTTTGCAACGCCCACCATTTTTATATACTGGCTACAATTTTGTATTTATAAGTCATTGTGATTGGAGGTCGTCTTCATACTGCAAATCGCGTTTCAAATTTCGTACTTTTTTGAAAAATCGGCGGCCGATTTCTCAGCTGCCGGTCAACCTAGAGGTCCAAATTTGGTGTGTAAGTAGATCTTACCTTCCTCTACAACTTTGCTTTTCTTCACTTTGCTCTCAGAGCAACTTTATGTTTTGTTTCTAGCCAGATTTTGTACTGAGACACATATTGCTTACTTACATATTTGAAGTCCAATCTCTGAATCTGCGGTTCTTGTCTGTTTGCTATAAAATTGTCATTTTTGACGTTTTTACACATTTTTTTTTCGAAATTGTATCCTGGTTTTCAAGTACCCCAGCGGGGATAGGGTTAACACTATTTAAACTTTGCAGATTACTGAATTGGAGCCTTTTTCGCTTTTCAAAAATTTATCAGATGTTATAAATTTGTATCATAATAAAGGAAACCAGGCCCCCCCTCCCTTATTTATGAATCTTAAAAATAAGAAAGATATATTGACATATATATTGGCGATCTGGGTCCTCCAAACTTGGGGGGCTTTCAGATCTTTCTCCTGATACTCCTGAGCTGAAAACTTTAGAATGGTGGATATCAGGATTAAGGCTTAAACCACTCTTTTTCTTAATATCCAGTTTAAATATTGCTTGTTCTCCACATGAATTTAAACTCCAGAGAAGCAGATTTATCTCTTAATTGGATATTTCATTCTAAAGTTTTCAGCGCAGGTCTCCTTTACCTTTCTAGGCCCCTCATGAATTTGAATTATTACACATTGTAGATTCATTAAATCACTTTGTACTAAATCCTGTTTTTTTTTTGGTCAGAGGTTATGCAAATCATTGTAGTACAATTTTATTTATAACAGTTTTAATCATATGGGCCAGGAGTAAAATTAAAATATATATTTTTTGTGTCTTTTTAATAATTTTTTTATTTAGAGAGGATTTGCAGACTTCGACTTTTTGAAACAGAGCCTGACCATAAACATGAACCTGAACCTGAACCTGAACCTGAACCTGAACCTGAACCTGAACCTGGACCTGGACCTGGACCTGGACCTGGACCTGGTCTGTTGTGTCCATATTGTGGGTATGGTTTTCCTACTATGTGGCGACTAAAACAGCATGAGAAATTGCAACATGGAAAAATACAAATCAAACGCTCTGCGATTAGGTAAAAATAATTAGTAATTTATTTTTACATTCTAACTGTGCAGAATACATGGAAACAAATGTATTCTAAAATTCACTTGTCAGGAAATTGATAGACTTTTTTTTACATTATGAGACTACATTGTTTTCTCCGAAACTGTATGAAATTGGGACAAATGGCTTCAAATTTTTTTTAATTCTTTTTTTTTTGGTATCCACGGAATTTTGGCAAAATTAAAAACAAGGTGATTCACTCAAAAACGTTCGTCCTAATCTAGGAAGCTCGTCCGAAAAGCAAAGAAAAGAAAGAAAATACCTAAGGAAGTTGAACTTGAAACTGAGCCGGAACCTGGACCAGAAGCTGAAGCTGCTTCAGCTAAATCTGAATCTGAATCTGAATCTGAGCTTGAAGGTGAACTTGAACCTGGACTTGAAGTTGAATCTGACCTTGAAGCCAAATCTGATTCTGAATATGAAGCTGAACCTGAATCGGAACTTGAAGTAATGGAACAAGCTAAAGACATAGAGGAAGATTATGAGGAAGATGACAAAGAAGATGACAAAGAAGATGACGAGGAAGATGAAGAGGGAGATGAAGAGGGAGATGAAGAAAATATAACTCTTCAATGTGATCAAAATTTCAGTGATGTGGAATTATTAGACATCTTAAAAACTGCTTTAATCCAGGAGGCTAAAGAAAGTGATGTGAATAAATTTGGTTCAGTAATAATGAATTGGAATTGGAATTGTGCAGCACAAGATAAACTTTGACGAACTTGGCTTCAAAATTGCGGCGTCTTTCTTCAGGTGACGGGTCTTATGGTCTTCCAGAATGAGATATACGGCAGATGAAAAATTATTTTGGAATTTTGTTAGTCTTTGCCATGGAAATGGTGTTCTCCGAACCCTTTGTGGGAAAGCAAACCAGGGAACGAACAAGCTAGGAACCCAGCCATCAGAGGAGTGTATGATAAACCTTGCCATACCATCAAAGTTCACTAGGAAAAAGGTAAGGTTGTATATATGTTTATATTTATTTTTATTTATTTTTCCACGCGATCTTTATAGTCTTTTTTTCCTCAAATTCCTGCTTATTTTATGAAGTGAAAGTTAAACAATCAAAAACTTCCAGCAATCATTTATTTTATTTTAGTTTATTTACTAAAATTCGAAAATGGGATAAAATTTTTGCTGTACTAAAATACGTCCAAATAAACATGGGAATTTAATGACATCATATTCGATCTTTAACACCTATTAAAGGATACGATGTGCTTGTAATAAAAATAATGTAGAGATATTTGCAGTAAAGACATTTATTCTATTTTTAATAAATTCTCAATATTGCTCAAAATTTTAATGGTTAAACACATTTTGAAAATCCCGTTATAATTGGAATGTAGTTTTTATTGTTTGATTGTGTTATTAGCTTTAATGAATAGATAAATGAATTCATAGTTAATTGATTTTAAAGAATGAATTTACATGTTTCCTGGGACGCCCTATAATACAATTATGGGGGGGGGGGTTATTTTTTAAAGATTTAAAATCAATTACTCAAACAACACAAAATATACAACCTTGTTACAGGATAAATCTGCCAAACATCACTTCAAAACAGACCATGGTTTCATATCAACTGGAGTTGAATCACTTGACGAGAAGTCTTTGGCAGGGGCGGTTACCATGGAGGAAGTTGATGGAAACTTTTCAGTGAAAGGAGATATTGATTATGGTTTGCCTGAAATCAACAAAGACAAAATTGAGTTAATCTCAAATCTGAAATACTGGCATAATTGTGCCGAGATAGTTAAACCTAGTACTTATATTTTTCTTACTGACCTACATGAAAAGCTGTGTGAACAGTTGGGAATAATAACAAAATCCCTACAAAGTCTCAGGGGGAAATATTCTATAAACAAAGTTTCAATCGCAAAGGAGACGTCAAACTTTGCAACCACTCAATCCTCTTTAAAAGAGGTAGAGATGGTTCTTAAGACATTGATAATTAAATCAGTGAGACGGAGGAAGCTTCATTTTATAACAATGAAAAGGTCACTGTCCAAATAAAGAATATTATTCAATATACTGGTGAAACACAGCAAGCCGGATATCCAACAGATAAACTTTAAATCTTAGCAGGATTTGGAGGTGTCGCGGACATGAGGAAAGAATGGAAAAAAATGAATTCAGTATCTCAGCCATCTAGGAGCTCAGTCAGTCGTTCAGTAAAGGATCTGGAAAATCTTAAAGAAATCTCTTTATTTCTTCAATTGTATGATGCCACATTGAAGATTTGCAGAAAGGGCAATGATGCTGGTTTACTCTCTGGTCATATGTTTTTAATCGCAGATTTAACATACATACAGTCAGATCTAATATCCCAGTATGTTTACTGTAGCTTAGAGAACATGGAAGGTTCCAATCTGCTCAATGTGTTCTGCCAAATGTGTATGAATCAAAAACCAGCCATGGTGTCCATAAAGAGAGAAGACTTCGTCTACATATATATATTCGAATACACTGATGTCATCATTAATTTGATAAATATTATTCTCTCAAATCTTCTTGCTCAGAAGCAGTCATCAAAAAGAATATCCGCAATGGTAAACTCTAAACATGAACTCGACTCATTTCCGATACCTTCTTGTTTGGCAAAAGTTCCTTGTAGTTTAAGTTCTGTGGAGATTCGGGATGCTGAAGAAAAAATTGTAATCCATGTACCCAAACACATGATGCTGCTAGATATTGAAGAAAGGGTGAAAGAAGTTATACGAAAAGCTGTGATATCTCTGCGGCAACCTGCTCTACACGTATTAGTAGTAGTAGCTAATTCAGTTTTTGGCAAAGAGAAAGGGCATGTATCAGACGTTCCTATCTTTTACTGCCGAACTGGTCAAGGCTGCCGTGTAAAACAAGGGATTTCTTATATTATAAAGTCCTGTATACAGTACCTTGCAAATCAATCTATCAAAGTTGTTTGCGTGTCAGCTGACACTGGAAATCATAACATAACTCATGTGAATTGGGATGGCGAGCCAAACAACATAGTTGGATTGAAATTTGCAGAAAGATCTAAGTATTTTGAATCTTCCAAATATGCCATTGATGAGTTAATAAAAGTATTGCCTAAGTCTGAGGAGGAATTTAGAGCTTCAAACATTCCAGGAATATGGACATTTAAACCTAAGGAGCCTGAGGATTGGTCTGATGTACTTAACATAGAATTTCGTCAAATGGGGGATTTCACAGATGAAGAAGCTATAGAGGTCCTGAATGTACTGATGTCAGAACTAGAGGTTCCCCCTCAGTACATGGAGAAATTGTTTCAGGAGAGGACAATCAAACCTATTTCAAATGATACTAGAAAGGTAATTATGTTTCATATGTGTACATTGAACAATAGTAGGGATAATCAACTTTTTAAAATGGAGACGCCTGGTTACTTTTCCTTACTTTGTGTATCTTGAGCACTAATCTAAATTTGTATTTCAATATTTTTAAAATTTAGGACACTAAACTTTTTATTTGAAGCCCTAAATTCTCGCAAAAGTATTTTTTTTCTTGAAATTATTTTGTTGTATAGCATGTCCATTGTTTCTGAGCTGTCCTGAAAGATTAAATTTAAAATTAGCAATCATTTACGTTGTGTACAATTAAACTTTGAATTCGAATAATTTTAGACTTATTTCTGTTTTGGTCCTCAAAAGTCGTATGGCGTAAATTTACTTTTGTGAAATAGAAAATAAATTTACAGATTTTATAAGACATTCTAAATTATGTCTTTGTTCTAGGTTTCTGTTAAGTCTGTAAAGAAAGTAGAAACGTTGCTCACTCTTTCAACGGCAGCTGTAAAAAGCATCAAGAATTTGGCTGGAACAATCATGGCTTCAATGAAATTAAGAGAAAAAATACAAAAGTTTGAAGATCTTCATGAGCTTGTCCTGCCTTTTCATGAGTTTGGAGGAAAGAAATTGCCTGTCTTGGGAAAAGTTAGTTGCTCTTCACATGGAAATTATGTTGGTATTTGAAAGAAATATTTTAACCTTCAATTAATTTACACAAACTCTATTCAAATTTTCTAACCCAGTAAACATTTAAATTTCTAGTTCACTTATCAATTCCCAAAAACATTGTTTATATAGTGTACTTCTTTATTATGATCATTTAATAAATAAATTAAATTAACTGAATAAATTTTAGAAGGACGAGGAGTTGATCCAACACACAGTGCTACGCGATCTCGATCAAATGGTCTCTCAAGGGACATTCTTGGAGGAGATTTGGTATGTAAATTCTGATTTTGAACATTTTGGAAACATATGTAGAAAAAATCATAGAAATAGTTGGTCTCTAATACTAAATTATCTCACCAGGGGGACATGCAGTGCTCAGACAGGATCTAAATTTTGAAATTGATCCACTGGATCCCAAAATTTGTTTGCTTCTTTTATCCAAATCCTGAAAATCATAGGGAGTGGGGATCCATAGATCCGGATCTAAGAGACGAAATATTAGCCAAGACTTTTAAGGATTTTAAGAGAACAGTGCACAATGAACTTAATAATTTTTCAGTTGTGCTTCAAGGATGCTGCCTTGTCCCAGACTACTGCCCTAACACTTTCCGATTTTGAGGATAGAAATGATATGCAGGTACTCACAACATTAAAAACATTTCATAACATTTCTTCTTTTTAGACAATTGAAATTAATAAATAAATTTGCGTTGTAAACAATTAAAGTTTAAACTCTGATCTGTTTAATTTTATGTTCAGTGTGACCAGAAGGCAGCTCAAATGTTCAGCCGCCAAGTCGAGGCATTTATGCGAATTCGGTCAATTCAAACCAGTGAGAGCCCTTGTATTTCAAATAAATACCGCTCCTCTTTATAAAAATAAATAATTCAAGCAATATCCCAACTAAAGGTTCTGTACCGGTTTTCTTATTATGTAGATTGTATTGATTTTTTTAGAGTTAACTCAAGGATTTGCGTTTAAACATACTATAAAATTGTCTTGTGATAAAATTCAGAATTATTTACGATTATATTTCAATATGATATTTTAGGTTTGTAGGTTCATGCGACTCTACCTAACCTGTTTGCAAGAAAATGGTGTTTCCTCAGAGACTAGGATGAAAGCACTTGGATTTCTTTGTATTAAGATACACAAGATGCTAAATATTTACGACATGAGAAATTCCCAGTACGTATTAGGAATACATCGTCATACCTTTGAGGGAGTTAATATTGAAATAAGGATATTTAAATAAAACATTTTGATATTTTGAATCAAACAAATAAAAGAATGTTTTTGATTTTTATTTACAAATTTGTCAACCATGAAATATTTTTTTTCCTTTCTTTAAACCCACTATTAACTCCTATTAACCCAGGGTATTGTTATAAACATATGGAACGCTCTTGTTATTCCTCAGACAATCAGTAAACCGCTTCACCCAAGATGTTTTCTAACATCGCAAATATTGTGAATATTTCTTCTCTTGGGTAATTTTTTTTTAAAGCATCTAAATTTATTTTTGTGATTAGCACCCTGTATGTCAATATTTTCTATTTCAAGGGGGGGGGGGCGAGATTTCTAGTAAAATATGTACGATTATGTTATATTTAACTGAAGTTCTTGAATACAAAATACACATAGTACATACACAACTTACCTCCGGACAAGGCCTACCGTAACAATTATGTACACTCTACCCTAATTCTTCACCCTGAATGCAATTTGTGTGTTCTAATTATGTAAATTCACAATTTTTAATTAAATTTTATTTTTAAATTGTGCAAGTTAAACAATATTTTGTTTAGTTTTGATGCTGTCTGATTCTCCAAAAGGGGCGCCTCCAGGGTCGAAGATTGATCTGATTGTCACGAAAGCAATTTTAACAAGAATTTAGCAAATTAAACTTGGCAAGAATTTTTCGTTTACACACTCAGTCTTCACCCTGAATGCAATTTGTGTGTTCTAATTATGTAAATTCACAATTTTTAATTAAATTTTATTTTTAAATTGTGCAAGTTAAACAATATTTTTTTTAGTTACGATGCTGTCTGATTCTCCAACCGGGGTGCCTCCAGGGTCGAAGATTGATCTGATTGTCGCGAAAGCAATTTTAACAAGAACTTTTCAAATTAAACTTGTCAAGAATTTTTCGTTTACACACTCAGATAACCCTATCTATACTTAGGTAAAAGAAAATCAGGGGTGAAAATTATTTCTTAGAGTTGATTACCCCCCAGCCCCTCCCCTCATGTAGTGATTACTGTCGTGGGGTCAGAGGTCATTAATGAGATTTTTGAATTTTTGTTTTCAAGCATTCGTTTTAATGTTTTAAATCTCATTTTGGGTTTTTTAAATTTAATTTTCTCCAAAACAGAAAAGTTTTTAATGTGGGAAAGCATATGGTCCCCCTGAAAGGTTATGCATAGTTTCCTGTGTGAGCCAAAATTACCAGATAAAAAATCCTTCCCTATTTCCTTTTTAAGTCCACCATTTAAAATGAAATTGATATGAAATCTATTTAGGCTGTCATGGAAAAGGCTCTGATTTAGCTTGCGTAAATTACAACTTAACGAATGTTGTTATTCCTCAAAGCCATCGAGTGGATAAGCTTAAGGTTCGTAACAAGTTAAAAATACTGACCAAATAATTTATTTTCTAAAAACTAATGCTTGCATCTATTTCATTAATATTTTTTACGTTTTTACTTAATTTTTCAAATTTTTTTTCGTAAAATTTACATATTAAAACTCGATGGACTGTTGGATGTCTTAAATAATCTCGCATACGGCAGCAAATTTGAGCTTTGCATTTTTAAAGTAAAAATATTTTGTATTAACCCTATACCCTTTATACCTAATTGATTTAAAAATTAATGTAACATTATTCCCTAGGAGCAGGATATGAAGTCCGATTGTCGAAATCTCTTTCCGGAGACTTGGAACCTCTGAAAGGTTACCTCCGTCGGCTTGATTTTTTATCTCTGGCCTTGTTGGAATTAAATAGCCCATTTTTTAAATATAGACTCCCAATGACACCCAGAATACACTAAAAACAGAGAAAACAATTCCTCAAGTTTTTGATGCCAAAACAAGGTGTCAAAAATAGCATTTTTTGATTTTTTATGTTTATGTTTATGTCCAACGAGGCCGGAGATAAAAAATTAGAGCCGACTGAGGTCACTTTTCAGAGGTTCCAAGTCTCAGGAAAAAGATTTCGACAATCGGACTTCATTTCCAGCTCCTAGGCAATTATATGAGTCTACATTCAAAAATACAACCGGCTGCTAATAAAATTTATATAGATATTACAAAATGTCTTACTTGTTACGGGTTCTTTGAAAAAATTTGGGTTTTTTGTTGTAAAATTCTATAAAGTAAAAAGTTTGCAAAAGATGTCCATTAAACATTAAAAGTTACATTTTCAAAAGCCTTTACAATTAAAAATTTTAAAAACATTTTGCAAATTTTAATAATTAATATGGACATAATTTGCAAAACTTGTGCAATCTGCTTTCCAATAGGCTTTCCAAAAAGCTAGAAATTATCAAAATCTGACAACTTCTTTCAAAGTTCCTAGGTTTTATTTTTTAGATTTATTTCATCACAAAAACAAGATTTTGTAATAAACGCATTTATATTTTACCTGTAACTAGCTCATGCTTCTGTTTATATTTCAGTTCAAATCAAAATTTGATAAGCCTCGGCATCGGGTTCAGGATCCAAGCTTTCAGATCCGACACAGTGACCCTGTCAGGAAAGGATTTGTAAATATACTTTAATATTTTTTAGCAATTTGATCAAAATCAAGCAAGTAAGCAATAGAGTTATTTTTCCTGATTTTAAAAATCCCATTGTACAGATATCACCACAGAATGAAAGTCTCCAGCCAGTATGCTGAGAGGGCTGGTACCTCAGTGTTCCAATTGATGAATAATTAAAGGAGTGAGCTATTCTCTCAGGAAGGAGTGTGCTTGTACTGCTCTCAATATTTACTATGCTGTGTTTCTCTGTATTGTACTACTCTTACTATGATTTACGATATACTTCCTGTTCTTTTATAATACTCTGATTTTTTCCACCGTGTATATAGTTTTCTTTCTTTTCGAGATATCTTCTAACTGTTGAACCAGGAAGGAAGGACCGAGAACATTGAAGTGGTGGTGGCGTAACACGTGGAGGACGCGGAATAGGACAAGAAATAGCAGAAGGGGCACCTTGTGGACGTGATGGACCTGGTTGGGAATACGCATGCAAGTACGGTTACTCAAGAACATAAGTTTTTTTTTATCTAACATTCTAAACATAAATTATTAGTTTTGAAATTAAGTTTTTTTACACTATACAGTTAGTAGATGCATGTGTCCAGTAAATACATACTTTACGGTAGAAATATACAAAAACATTCCTAAAAATTATTGACAAACTATCATAAAATGTTAACCAGTAAGAGTAAAATTTCTGATATAACTGTAGTGCTTGTGATTAAATTATTTGATTTTTGATTCGGATACGGATCCGGGATCTGCACTTGAAAAAATGGATCCGGATCCAGGTCATTTCTTCAAGATTTACTGAAAGTTTTTAACGACGTAAAATTTTAATTTTTTGTCTCATTTTTTTCGCTTATTTCTATGCTAACATTTGATGAACCATTAAGAAAGCAGGAAATTTTTATATTCTCTCTTTTTTAAAAGTTCCGATTTGGGTTTTGAGAGTTAAAAAGGATTTTTTGCAATTTTTGGTTGATATTTTATTTCTTGGATCCAGATTCGTCGATCCCCATATTTTTGCGGATCCGGAACCAGGAAGCCAAAATCTTTCTAAGCACTTATTACCTGAGATGAAAACTGTATAAATTTTTGTTATTTAACTAGTTTTTTTTTTGCAGGTTTCTTGTGCGATGTTTGTTTTAAAAGTTTCAAACATAAGCAAGCTTTAAACAGGCATAAGAAATCTTGTGGAGAAGTTGAAGATATATACGTTTGTTCCATCCTTAACTGTGGAAAATGTTTTGGGTAAGTTACTAAAATCTTCAAAAGTCAGGGGTGTATGTTTTTAAGAATTTTTAAGAATTCTGAAGTGATGTTTTTCCCTTCTTATTGATACTTTTTGCCAAAAAAAACAAAAACATTTATTTTCCACAATTCAGCGAGTTAATTTTTTTGTTTTAAATGCGTCCTGTTCATGCGTACTATTTTTGGTTCAACATTGAAAGGAATGAGTTTTTGATTAATATATACCCCTGACAGTTGTCTGTACACTTTTCTTATATTTCATAAGGCTTTTTATTTTAAACTGTGGATAAATACGATGACACTTTCAAACAAACATGAAAGGCTTGAAAATGATTAACGTAATATTATATCAGAGATGACACATTAAAAAATGTAATTACGTTAACAGTCGGAAATTATATAGTTTATGTTTTTAGAAGAAGAGATTCTCTAAAACGACACATGATCACAAATTACCAAGAGGGAGGAGAGGGAGGAACGAAGTTCTCCAAATACACAGAGTTCGTATGTCTTGAGTGTAACAAAGTATTCAAATGTAAGTAAGCTTAAACTTTAACAAAATAATATAAACAGAAGTGTTTTTTAATGGATAAAATCTCATAAGTAGTAACTCTTACTACTTATATTTCATTGGGTCAAATCATTAAAATGACAATATTTGTTTTTTATTAGTGTTTGAAATATTTTTTTTAGACAAGCAGAATCTAGAACGTCATCTCCATAACAGAAAAACTAAATGCAAAAGACCAAGATCTGACGGAAAGGTCAGTTGCCCTGTCTGTGAGGAGGAAATTACAAGAAGTGACATATCAAGACATATGATTAGAAAACATAAGAGGTTCTATAAATATTTTAATCTATTGATTTCGATTAATTTTTCAGTACATTTTTTAGAATGTTCATTTTTTCAGGATCAATTTGTATTCTGAGCTTTTTCGGAAGCTCTTTAAGATTATTATAAACTATTATAAACAGAACCTTTCTTAACAGAATTTATTTCATGTTGAATTGAGCCGGGAAAAATTGTTCCACTTATTTATGTATTTCAAACCTAGCTCTGTCCAGAATTTGGGGGATAGATTTATTCTAAATTCGGTAAATTTTGAAAAGTTTCCAAAAATTGATCTGAAATAAATGGATTTTCTATGGTGATTATATGGATAGAATGAAGACAACTTTTTATTTAAATTTGGATTGATCATCAAAATTTTAAATAGCATGAATACCCAAAAAGTGGAAACAAAGAGAAGTTGTTTATAAAAAAGCTTCTTTTTAATTACTTGTAAACTTAAAATTAAAAAAAAAACTTGTTAACAATAAAAATGTTGTCTTTATTATATTGATATTACCGCCTACAACCATTTAACGTACATTTCTCCTGAATCATATGATCTTTTAAAATAAATTCTAGATCTTATTTTTCATGAAGTTCAAGGAAATTTTATATGCAATGCAATGTAAATAAGTGTCAGTGGGATCCAAAGGGGAGAAATCTATGAGGAAATTAGAGAAACAACGTTTTTCAATTTTGTTACTGAACAGCTTCAGCCTTACAAATTGTAGTATTTTGTTTGTAATAATTTTGATCCAATTATGGTTGATTTTTATATTTGTCGAACCTCTTATTTTTGTTTAGAGAAGATTAATTTCTTTTATATATGAAATATATCCTCTATATCCATGTTGGACCTATGTTTTCAATAAGTATTTCCTCTATACCCAGTTAACTTGTTAAGTTTGTTGTTAAAAAATTATCTGTGATATGTCTATGTTCATCTATGTATATTGTATTGTAAATTGTTAGGCTAAATTAGAAATTTTTGTGTAATTTATTTATCTTTTTATTAATATCCTGTTAACTGTTAAGTTTGTCGTTAAAAAAAATTATCTGTAATATGTTTATGTTTATCTTTGTATATTGTATAGTAAATTGTTAGGCTGAATAATTTTTGTGTGATTTATATATTTTTTGTCTAAACTAAACCTAACCAAAAAATTTGCTATAAAAGCCTATTTTTCGTAAAGTTAGACTCATTATAAATCTAGTAATCTAGTAATCTTGTACTCTAGTAGTCTAGTAAATTAATAAAATTAAATCATTACGTTTATATTTTTAGAAAACTTATCAAGACAGGAATTTTTGGTCAGTTTGATCATCATTGACAGTGGTAGAGAAAATATCTCCTAATAATTCTCTATTGTATTTTTAATACCAGATGCTCCATATCATATTGGGTTATCTCCTGGCTGTAACGCTAAAATACGCAGAGAATATTAAAACAATTCAGGGTTTTCTGAAAGCAAGCCCTAGCCAATTTTTATTAAATGATTTAAACTTTCAAATTTTATGATTTTCCCCAAAAGTCGTAATAACGAATAACGATCTAACATGATGGGGGCCTCCCGTTTAAACACTTAACAGGGTTGCCCATTTAGGATAGGACTTCAGAAAAGACTGTATAAACTATTCATTGTTCAGTGTACTGGATAAAAATTAAGCTTCAAATCATAATATTATGAGTTCTTTATCTTCTCATTCTTTGTAGGGATTGTAGGTAACCCTGTAAAATTCTGGATTTGGTGTAGTTAAATTAGGATAATCAATAATTTTTTTAATTGTCAAAGGGTCTGTCCTAGAGAACGATTTTTGGACCCCCCCCCCCCCTCCNCTGCGGCCACACTTTCTGGTCCGAGCGCTGCGGCTAGGATGGGCTAGGGGGCCGAGCGCTGCGGCCACGGGTTAGGTTAGTTAAGACACTTTCTGGGCCAAGCGCTGCGGCTAGGACAGGCTAGGGAGCCGAGCGCTGCGGCCACGGGTCTTTAACCCGATTGATTATGTTAGGCTCAGATTGAATTCAATAATTATTCCGCATTTTCGAAAAAAAAATATGTTGATAAATCTTATTGTTAAAGATTTGTTCCTTCTTTTCCTTCCTGTTAATTCTTTCTTTTCTTCCCTGTTTTCCAAGAATTTTTCACACATTTCTTACTATGAGGTCGTCTTCATTTTGACCCCTCGGGTTAATGAGGATCAGATTTTCTATATGATAAAGAGGTCATATTTCAGCAGAAAACACTAAAGGTACAGAGTTACTCCCAAAGAATGAGACAGCACAGAGGCCTGTTTTTTTTTCCGCGTCTACAATTTTATACTAGTTTCTTTCTTTGCCAAATCAATGTAGAATCCAGTAAAAGAATGTATCCAAGGCAAATGACTTAACCTTTATTGTCATATTTTAATAGTTTTAGGACATCTTTACAATGCTATTCGTTGTGGGTAACCCTGTACAGTGTACATCAGATGACATCATAAGCTTTTTAACTTCAGAAATTTATTTCTAACACTTTTTATTTTGAATGCTAATACACATTTTAAATATGTAAAAAGATTAATTAGATTTGATATGATTTCTTTTTAATAAATTACAGAATAATTATAAAATAAAAATATAACAACGATATTGAGTTCACTGAGTTCACTACTACTGCCTACGGTGTCCGAATTTATTGAATTTGAGCTGCATCTTAAATCCGTTAAAACCAGTTCCAATTGAGCGCCTGCTTAAATCTTGAAACATTGAATACAATTTTAAGTTGAACCAAATATATTTGATCGGCGTCTCAAATTCTGTCAATTCGGCCTCAGGTTTATTAGCAGACTCTACTTGAAAACTGACGATTTCACGTAACGTCCAAACTTTCACTTCTCCAACTTATTTGGCAGAAATCAAACATTTGTAGAGATCAAATAGGCTGAGATTTAGGTGATTTAGGAAATCTTGATTGGATTTATAACTTTGACCTCCAGAACACAGAAGGACCTCTCTCCAACAAATCTGGAAACAAAATTGTTAAACAAGTCTTAAGCCACAATTAAAATTTTGGTTCAAGAAGAAGTAACTCTACCTATTCAAACTTTGTGAATATATTAGTAATAGTATTATGACATTTCTGACGTTATTCAAAACAAAATCATGAGAGGATGGTTTCCAAAAATAGGACCCCCCNGGGTCCCGTTCTTCCTGCCATTTATTATATCAAACTTCCCCCCACCTTTCTTCAAGAACACTTTTGTGACTCCCTCATATCATGACAATTATTATTTTTCAACAATATTACGTTATTTATTTTACATTATTTTAGGGTTAGGGTACATTAGGACAATTCTTTAGCCGTGCTTCAGCAAGGACAGGCTAGTGGGCCGAGTGCAGCGGATAGGATGTGGGGTCCAAAGTTCTTTTGAAAATTATTGCGCCTTGGGACGGTATGCATAAGTAAATTTTGATAAAAAATATTCCATCATTAAAATATGAGGCGTTCCAATTAAAATGAATAAAAACCATAATAACCATAATATATTTCTCACTTACCAGTATTCAAAATTTACATCTGTGAATCCACATTTGCTTTGGAGTTAATAATTTGTTCATTTGCAGAGAAATTGTATGTCATATCTCTAACCCAAATTCAGCTGAAATATTACAAAAAGTTGTTTACATGGAGTTTGAGAATGTTTTGCGGCATTTTCCGAGAAAGAAAGGGCCCTAGATACAGACGCTTTTTTGAAGAACATCGTTTATGAAGCATTTTCATTTTTACACAAATCTAAAATTTAATTGGGAAAATTTGATATTTCATCTATGCCTTAACGTCGCCATATTTTTAAAAAATGTATTTATTTTCAAGGATCGGACACTTAAAAAAAATAATATTGAAAGGACGAGGATTTTGATGTGGTTCGGACGAGAAAATGATGACAATGTGGTTCGGACTAGAGATTGATGTGGTTGGCCTTCCTCCCCTCGTAGAGGTCTAGAATGTATTGAGTTGTAAATGAGAGTCAGGTAGAGACATAGATAGAGAGAGAAGGTCCATGTGGAGAGAGGAAATGTGTAACAGTACTGTACAGTAAGTACATCCTGAACTGAAGGACTGTCCCAGATGTCATCTTCAATTTGTTTAACTTATAGTTGTCTGTATCAGAAACAAGCCAAGTGCTAAATAATCTGAACGTGCTCAACATGAAAAAAAAACCCTGCACAGTGTTCCCCTCCCCCCATCCTCACATGGGTAACCCCCCCGAAAGGCAAGCCTCTCATGGTCTTCCTGTAGGTACTCGTCTTGACCTTCTTCACCTACCAATCCTTTGTCCTAATATCCCTCCTAAGCCTAATCCTACTCCTGTCCTACTATCCTAGTTCCTAACTTTCAAATCAATCAATCTTCTCCTATTATCCTAACTTTTAAATCAATCAATCTCCTATAATTTTTCAATTTAATCATTACAATTTAATTATTCCAATACCAATTCTATCCAATACAAAATATATATTTGTATTTTAAAGTAATCCTATTAAAACTCTTAATATCAAAACTTTTAAATCAATCAATCTCCTTTAATTTTTTAATTTATTCCTATATTCCTATCCAATACAAAATATATATTTGTATGTTAAAGTAATAAACCTCCTAATGTTCGGCTCGGCCCCCTAGATTGTCCTAGCCGCAGTGCTTGTCCCAGAAAGAGTCTAAACTTAACCTAACCCGTGCTAACCTAACCTAACCCTAAATAAAAGAAAGTGTCATAACTTAACCTAACCCGTGCTAACCTAACCTAACCCTAAATAAAATAAAGTGTCATAACTTAACCTAACCCGTGGCCGCAGCACTCAGCCCCCTAGCCTGGCCTAGCCGCAGCAGTGGGCCCAGAAAGTAACTTAACCTAACCTGTGGCTGCAGCACTCGGCCTCCTAGCCTGTCCTAGCCGCAGCGCTAGGCCCAGAAAGTGTCTTTACCTAACCCTAAATAAAAGAAAGTGTCATACTTAACCTAACCGGTGGCTGCAGCGCTATGCCACCCAGTAGCTGTCCTAACTGCAGCGCTCGGCCCAGAAAGTGTCTTAACCTAACCTAACCTAACCCAAAATAATAAAAAAATAAATAAAAATCAATTTCCTGAAAAATAAGTGGTCATGTACAAAATTTATAGGAGGGGGGGCGGGGGGTGGTCAAAAATTGTGTACTAGGACAACCCCCATTGCTTTTCATATCTCTCAGTGTTAAAATTTCTGGTTTACGAGATGGAAACTGGAAATTTTACAATTTATGTTAGGTTATGTTAAAAATTGTAAAATAGTATAGACCCAAAAATGATTAGAGCAGCTTTAATTTCCAGGCAAAATTGAGAGCCTCCCCCCTACCCTACCGATAATTGAAAACAATGGTCTAGGGAGAAATTCAGCATCAATAACTGATGCCTTCCCAGCCCCCTCAAATTTAAAAAAATCATATCTTACCAATCACTCCGATAACCAGTCCAGGATGCCTCCTGACAGTGATTTTATCTCCAATTTTGAGGGTCCCGTTCTTCCTGCCATTTATTATATCAAACTTCTGGTCTGAGTTAAATCAGCAACGGATTGAAAATGACTGATCATATAATGTAAAAGCCGGGTCGGCACGTGGCATCCCACCAGATTTTCCAGAATTGGTTACCTGGCGCTGATAGGCACCACATCATGCATGTTTTTAGTAGTTCACTCCCTTTGAAATCTTCGCAATAGACCCTCTGAAAGAAGCGTAGCTTGTTGTGCTCTAACAGAAGCCTTAGTGGTTTCCATCCTAGTTCAACCTGGACAACGGTGTTAGCAGTAGACTGTGGGACCCCTAACAAGGCTTTCCCCATTTGATTCTGAACAATTTCCAGCTCCTCAATGACTGTATTGGAGATTGGAATGGCGTCAGTAGCATACAGAATTCCTGGTATGGCACTGTTCCTCCACATAGCTGAAGCCGCTGATACATTGTCTAGGAGGCTGTGTCTCAAAAAAAGGATGACATTCTTATAACACTTTGCTTTGGACAGCATAGCTTCCCCTTTTTTCTGGGATGTTTTCCACATGGATGAGTACTGCTGCACCCCTAGATATCTATAGTTTGATACATGATCAACTATTTCTGATTCCATTGTTTCTGGGTCTTGAAGGGAGCACTCGAGGTCTTCCAGAGAGGTGATTAATTTGGTCTTGCCGATCGAGATCTTCATTCTGAAATCAAGGCACCATGTTTCCATTATATCCTTCAGCTGGTCTAAAGTTTCTGGACTGTTTGCTATTAAAATTATGTCACCAGTGAATAAAAGTACATTGACAAAAACCCCTGACTCTAGACGGACTCCTACTCCTGTTGCCCTCATCTGACGGCTCAATTCTGACATAAATAATAAAGAGAACACTACTCAGATTGCATCCCTGCCTAAGGCCTCTCTTCTGATATTGCTTCCTTGTTCTTTTCCCTGATGAGGCGGTGGAGATATTGTCCAAGAAGTAATAGTTGGATAAGAAGTTGATGAACTTAGTGCTTAGGTTGAGTTGCTTCAGTTTGACTAGGAGGATATCTCTATCAACTCTGTCATATGCCTCCTGTAAATCAATGAACATAATGTGGGACAGCAGCTTCTTGTTTTTATTCATTTCTAATACAGAGTTTAGAATTAATATATTATCACTGCAGGTTCTCGAGGACCGAAATCCATTCTGCTCTGCCCCTATGATGTCTTCCTTTGCTATCAGATCCCCTAATCTCTTTGCTGAAATATTTGTTAGCAACTTCGAAATGCAGCTTATCAAGGTTATAGGCCTATAGTTACTTACTTCCGATTGAGGTGGCTTCTTCAGGACAAGGACTACATCTCTGTCTTTCCAACTATCTGGGGGTTTGCCGCCTACAATGACATTGTTGAACATTTGCACCAGAAATTGTCTTGCCAAGGGACCTGCATGATTCAACATATCATTGGTCACACCATCTAGACCTTCTGCCTTACTTGCATCCAACTCTTTTATGTTTTTATTTAACTCTTCTAACGAGATTGGTCTCATCGTGTTGTCTGATGCTTCCTGTGAAATTACCATGAATTTAAAGCAATTGTATGTCAAGTAGATTTACAGAAGTTCAAAAAGTTCAAAAAACTATCTTTTAACTCAATTAAATTCGGTAAACTAAAACACATCTTAACGTGTACTTTGCCATTCAAATTGATAAAATAAAAGGCCTGCTCTCTGGATTCTCTAAGCGTTAAAATCACCAATAAGTTTTAACATAATATCAGTAATGTTATATAAATCTAGACAAGTCCTTAATTAACCATGTTCACAGGATTATTTTAGTTCATTCTACCTCTTCCAGAGCCAGAGCTTGCGGTGAAAATCCGGTGCTATGGAAACGCCTCAACACGGAAACGTCTCAACACGGAAATGCCTCAAAAAAAAGCGGAAACCCCTCAAAAACCGGTTTTTTTGAGATGTTTCCGCAATTTCTGCAAGAAAAACGGAAATCCCTCAAAACCCAGTTTTTGAGGGGTTTCCTCTTTATTTTGAGGATCTTATTCCATGTTGGCCTTTAGGTTTTGCTGGAGGAGTGGTGCAGAAATGGTCAAACACAGTAGGGTTGGCCAGCACAAGTTGAGTTCTTATGCTCTTCTGGTTGGTGTAATGCACATTTGCTGCATGACCTGGAGTATTGACCACTCACAAACTTGAATCCCTTTCCTTGCATTTGTATTATGGGTGCATATTCCCCCCACACCCCTCACATAAAACTCTATCCGGGCAATTGGCTAACTCGTGGCTGGGACTTTCTCTAAAGAAACAGGCGGGAGAGGCTTGGACCATGATGGGCTCTTTATATGCAGTCTCCTTCCTGAACCCTTTTATTGAGTTGACTAGGTCATTAATCTTCATCTCCATGCTAGCATGATCAATAAGATTGTCCCGATCTATCCAGTCTTTCCTGAACTGTTGCAGATCCTTGACAATAGTTTCAAGAGAGGATTCAATTCTGTGCTGGGAAACTCTAATATCTTTTAATTCAGCAATGCTCCCTGCTAGTTCAGTTCTGTAAACATTGAACTGGCATTTCAACTTAGCCAAATCCAACTCTAATATAGAATGCCCACCTTCTTCAACTGAACGTTGAGAGCTGCAATCAACGTCCAAGACATTGCTGACAGATTCATGAATTGTGTGATCCAAATGGGTTTGAAGAAATTGGTCATTGGAATTGGGGGGGGGGTAGTACGGATTTTGTAACCTGTATTACTCAAGACTGATTAAGAAAAAAAAACCTTGAAAAAATAAAACTTTGAAAAAGATATAGTGGTAACCTGTATTATTTGAGACTGTGACTCAGACTTAAAACCCGGAGAAAAAAAATATTTTCAAGACAGTGAAACAAACATAAAATTTGGAAAAGGTATTATTTTCATGACCGTGAAACAAATAAACTTTGAAGTACTCGAATGAAAAATTGTGTTATTATTTTATAACTAAAACCTGGAAAAAGATCTAGTGAAAACATGTTTTATTAAGACTGTGACTTAGAAATAAAATCCCAGTAAAATTTTTCCAGGATCAAGAAACAAAATTAATACCGAGAAAAAGATCAAGTGAAATATTATAAATAAAAATAGAAAGGGTTTATAAGGGGGGAGGGGGGTAAAAGGATATTGACCTTGATTCCGAAATAAAACCCAGAAAAGTATTATTTTCAAGACTGTGAAAAATAAATATTATTATTTTATAACCAAGAAACCTGAAAAAGATTAAGTGAAAAATTATATTATTTTTTTAAATACAAGCCCGGAAAAAGATCTAGTGGAAAATTGATTAAATTTTTAGACTGTGAAATCTGAAAGTACATTGAAGAAATATAGGGTAGGGCAGGGCAGTAAAAGTTGGGGAAACCTAATACACTCAACTGAATTTTATTTATATTCATTATCTCAAACCAAATTGGATTTTTTAGATAGAACAAAAAAGATTAAGTAAAAAATTGTTTTTTGACTGTGAAATCTGAAAGTACATTGAAGAAATATTGGGTAGGGTGGTAAAAGTTAAAAAAACCTAAAACATCCAACTGAATTATACTTGTATTAATTATCTCATACCAAATTGGATTTTTTAGATAGAACAAATAAGTGGGGGGGAAACTGTCTATTAGTTTACAGCTCTCAAAAGTTACAGGAATAGACAAAACACTATTCATACAGAAGGATTGTATATAAAGTCTGGTACCTTTGAGACTCTGGATAACAACCACTATCCTCCATTCTGGCCAGTTTTGACGGATTCTCATGGATGTCGTGAATCTCATAATCCCAGAGATCACTTCCCTGTTTCTTGTTGTTGGGTCCCCATCTACCCAAGGCAACAGGCTCTATTGATCTGAGATTGTTGAGTTTAGTTACATAAATAAGGACAATTAGCATTGCAACTCTCTAGAAAAATTCATCAAAGGTTATGCCAGTTCCATGATTAAAATCTCATAGTACCCTTCATTTAGTAGACTACCCCCTGAGACTGTTTATTAACATCCAATAATTGAAGCCAATAATTGAGGTATTGCAGCCATATTTAGATTTACTGCATTTGGTTAATTACCCCCTACGATCATTAAATACATTTTTTTTGCATCCCTGTATAGATTAATACCACATAATAAGTAAATAACCACCTGACCTTAGTGACCCTAGTACTGCTTTCTATCAGAGCCGCTTTCTTGTGTTCCAGCTCCCTGAACCGGTCATGCAGGTCTTTCCCCACCAAGCTGTCTTTTATATCGTGATTATCAACCAGCATCATTGTTACTTAAGAGATTTCCATTAACAGCTTTGGACACTCAAGATTAGGGTTCCTAACGCTTAGAGTCAGCAGCTGCTGGTTTGCTGTCTTCAAGAATACTTGATAAGAAAGGGATTTAACTCTTGGAGCAATAAATTTGAATCCGGTTTCAGAAGCCTAAATTAAGTTTTTCAGGATGTTATAACTACGCTTGGTATTTTTCAGCCTAAAGGTGAACCTAGCAATCTGTTTACTATCTTTGACAATGATGAAGTAAAACGTCTTTATAGCACTTGAGTCTAAGTATCTTAATCCAGACTAACACTTGAATTCAAAAATAATTTTTCTAGTTACATTTGAGAGCCATGTCCATACATATATTCGGTAATCCAAAAAATTAAGATGACATTTAGATTGTGTAAGATTTGCCTTTGTTGGAAGTAAGATGACTTATTAAACACAAGTCACCCATAGCATTAAACCTTGCCTGTAGTTATTATGTCAATTATACCTAAACAAGATTTCCATCATTTAACCTAGGTCAACTGTACTCAGATTTATTCAATTTATGGCAAACATGTTTTTATTTCATAAATTTACAATTAGCTCACTAATAGGACGTCCTGTTGCACTTTTATGAATGAGTAGATATTTCTGGATAGGGGCTTCAAGTATCCATTGGTCTTTAAAATTCTTCCCAAATTAGTCATAATGAGCAGTTTCAAAGCAACCCACTCGTATTATATTTCTCCTGTGGCACTTAAATGATATTTCTAGTTAGAGGCTTCAAATATCCATTGGTATTTAAAAATCCTTCCCAATTAAATCATAATTAGTATTTTTAAAGCAACCACCTTGTATTCTACATCTCTAAGCAATTTAATTTTTTCAACTCAAACATAATAGCATTTCAAACGCAGGAGTTCAATTCCTTCTACAAGTCTGAGAAGTTACTGTTGCACCAAAAATTCTATTAATTTATGGAATATTTTTGTATTCTAAAGAACATTTTTGTTTTGCTCACTAAACCATGTCCAACTCACACTAAAATAGATTATTCCGTGCTCTATTCTAATATAGGAAAACACTACTCTCCCAGAGAGTGTTAATTGCACACCATCAATCCAACTAGATGTTTCTGAGTTAAAATCATAGGGATTAGTGTTAAGAGACTCATAAATGACATTTATTCCCATTATCTCAACGAGATGCTTATATAGCTGAATCCATAAGGATTAGTTATATGCTATTCCTAAATGATACCTATTATTCTGTGCAGGAACTTCATTCCAGTAAAAGAAAACACTTCTCTCCAAGAGTGAGTTATTAATAAACTCTAGTAATCAAACAGACAAACTTCAAACCTCCCCCCCAAGCAGCCAACATCTTCATATAAACAAGAACATTCACATAAAATGTAAACATATTAATAAATTCAAAAGGCCTGTCGATCTGGAGAGTGTCATGGGCTTTCTGCAGCTGTAGAAGGATTTTAAAGATAATGGAAGGCTGCTGCTGAGAGGGGAACCTCCTCCCAGAACTCTTCTCTGTTCTTATCAGCTTGCTGCACACACTGTTGTAAACTGGGTTGAGGTCAGGATAGGGTTCCTTTATCAGCTTGTTCCTCACACTCTTGTAAACTGGGTAGAGGTTAGGATAGGGTTGGTTTATTAGCTTGCTCCACACACTTTAGTAAACTAAAGTATTTTTCTACAAGAACGGAGACAACTCTAAGAAGTCTGAGTGAGATGTGATAATAAGGTTTATCGAACGCAGCAGCTTGCTGACCTCCTACTCCTCCTGTGCCTCCGCGGTCATAATCTCTATTATGGATCATGTTGATCATAAGATCACAGAAAGCTTTCATTGGTTCCCTTATGCCAATTATAGCAATACCATTCTTATATATGTCATAACCCATGTTAACTTTAATCAGCTTCCCTTATGAGTGGTAAGTTTTCTTAGACCTATATGGTTACTAATCAGGAGTCCATAATGGCTAGTTAAAAGAGCACCTCGTGCCATTTTGACTGCAATTCTTGTATTTAACTCATATCTTTTCCTCTCATCAGAAACACTCAGATCAATTAGAATCATGTTTACACATGCTGACTTTTTCATGTAAGACATGTGGTTTACTATATGTATTTTCCCATTTTGAGCCTTTTCGGGCCATAACAACTGCCAATCTTGTTGTATTTATCTCACATATCTGCCCCCCATCAGAAACACTCAGAAAAATTAGATTCATGTTCAACTCATGCTGAATTTACAATGTATGGCATGTGGTTCACCATATACATTCTTTCATGTTGAGCTCCACTGAGCCTCTGGCATTTGATTGGTGCTATGGAAACGCCTCAACACGGAAACGTCTCAACGCGGAAATGCCTCAAAAACCGGTTTTGAGGAATTTCCGTTTTTTTTTGGGAAATCCCTCAAAACTGGAAAATGTTGAGGGATTTCCGAATATTTTTGAGGCGTTTCCTAATATTTAAAGTTGAGGTGTTTCCTCTTTTTTTTTGAGGCGTTTCCGTTTCCGTTTTTTGAAAAAACTTTTAAAACTTTATTTTGTTGAGGCGTTTCCTCTTTTTTTTGAGGCATTTCCGTTTTTTTTGAGGTGTTTCTGTTTTTTGAAAAAAGTTTTAAAACTTTATTTTGTTGAGGCGTTTCCTCTTTTTTTTGAGGCGTTTCCGTTTTTTTGAGGCGTTTCCGTTTTTTGAAAAAAGTTTTAATACTTTATTTTGTTGAGGCGTTTCCTCTTTTTTTTGAGGCGTTTCCGTTTTTTGAAAAAACTTTTAAAACTTTATTTTGTAGAGGCGTTTCCTCTTTTTTTTGAGGCGTTTCCGTTTTTTGAAAAAAGTTTTTAAACTTTATTTTGTTGAGGCGTTTCCTCTTTTTTTTTGGAGGCGTTTCCGTTTTTTGAAAAAAACTTTTAAAACTTTATTTTGTTGAGGCGTTTCCTCTTTTTATTGAGGCGTTTCCGTTTTTTTAAAAAGTTTTAAAACTTTATTTTGTTAAGGCGTTTCCTCTTTTTATTGAGGCGTTTCCGTTTTTATAAAATTTTTAAACTTTATTTGTTGAGGCATTTCCTCTTCTTCCGTTTGTTAAAAAAAACTTAGTTCCTTTCTTTAAAAATCTTTCCCCCTTATAATTAATCTCCTCCCAGAAATTAAACGCCATGAGGTTTCAAAGAAATAGGGATTATAAAAAATGAGAAAAACAATTTATAGGGTTTTAAGGGTTTTAATTGCTGAATTTTTGGGTAAAAACTAAAAATAATTAAAAATGATGAAAACTTGCCTGTTGTAATGCATCCAATTTATCTTATAGGTAATTTCCTAGAAAATGATTTTCCAAAAATCGTAAACTAGGACGGACCCATCTTTTCTTTTTTGATTATCAATTTGATTCAATTCAATAGACGGCGTTTCTATTTAAGTTTTAATTTCTAACAAAGTTATTTAAAAATGTGGTGGATTCTCATTTGAAATTGAACTACTCCCGTTTGAACTATTGTTCGTTTGAACTATGTTCGTTTGAACTATTGTTCATTTGAACTATATGGACATGACGTCATATCCTGTTATAGTTCAAATCAACACATTAATTGCTCATTTGAACTTTTAATTTCTAAATTCTCATTTGAACTACTCCCATTTGAACCATTGTTCGTTTGAACTATAGTTCGTTCAAACTATAGGATCGTCGTGATTGTTTAGCATAATTCTTTTTTAATACAGGGTGAGTCATAAAAAAGTGGGATTTGCGGCGCCTAGTGAAAAATTGTACCTTTTTGTGCAACTCTCCTGAATGATGTTTTTTCAATATTTTTTGAAAATTTGTAATTTTTTGGGTACTCCAATGGCCCAAAAAAATCAAAAGTTCAGAAAACAAAAATGTGTATATAAATTATTTCTATTGAAATCTAAAATTTTAAATAGATTGAATCACAGAATCACAAAAAATTCGCAAAATTGTGATAAGAAAATTCGCAATTTTTAGTTCTGGTCTATTCTTTAAGAAAAAGTTATTTAAATTCTCTAGTGCCTTTCTTTTTAGTATATTCTAAAATNGTTTTTAAAAATACGGAAACGCCTCAAAAATTTTGCGGAAACGCCTCAAAAAAAAGAGGAAACACCTCAACTAAATCAAGTTTTTAAAATACGGTATTGCCTCAAAAATTTTGCGGAAATGCCTCAAAAATATTGGGAAATCCCTCAAAAATATAGAGATATTCCTCAAAAATAATTGTCAGGTGAAAAGCGGAAACCCCTCAAAAATTTTAGGAAACGCCTCAAAATAAAGAGGAAACCCCTCAAAAACTGGGTTTTGAGGGATTTCCGTTTTTCTTGCAGAAATTGCGGAAACGTCTCAAAAAAACCGGTTTTTGAGGGGTTTCCGCTTTTTTTTGAGGCATTTCCGTGTTGAGACGTTTCCGTGTTGAGGCGTTTCCATAGCACCATTTGATTCTTATTTGAAGTTTATCATAGGTAGCCATACTTAATCAATTGTTGTGTCCCTAACAATATAGTTACACATCATAAGATATTTAAGTGTATCCCTCTTCTGGGTTAAGACTAATTCAAACTGTATGACATGGTATCAACCAGTATTTATTTCATAAAAAGGCACATTAAGTGTTACTGTTATATAATTAGAGCTATTACTAGGATGGTAGGGTGCCCTTAAGCGCTATAGCTAAAGAGCTGACTGATAATTATTTCAATTTTGAATATAATTTTTATAAAGTTTCTATTTTATGAACAAATATCCAATGCTATCATCAAATTATAATTCGCAATAACCCATCAGGAAAAAGAACTTTATCTATAAAAGCCAAAAAAGCAAATATCATTAAGAAGGAAACCATAAAGCCTGTTTACTGTGACAAATTATAAAAAATAAAAACAGCCCGGAACTATACAATTAAAAATGAAAAATAATCCGAAGTGAAGAAGTAAGATCGGCTCCAGGGGACAACATCTCTTGTCTCTGAAAATGGTGCTAATTGCCTGTTAATCCACGTTCTGATCACCTGTAGTGGACCAAACCTCAATTGCTTAAAAGACAATCATTCAGTATTGATATGCATTATCATTCAGCATTGGGCTTGATCCAAAATTAAGCATCCATTAAATCATTCACATTAAGCAATAACATCAATATATTAACAATGATTAGTGATGGAATAAATTTATTTGCCAAAAAGGTTAAATTCTTAAATAGTTGAGTTAAATACGTAATTTATTGAAGTTACCTTTTAGCTAGATAGGAAGAAATAGTTAATATAACATAACATAAATACATCAGTCTTATTAATCAAAAGCCCTTCCTCTCCCCCCCCCCCCCTGTTATCGACCTGTTGAATCCTAGAAACATAAAAACCAAAACAATCCATCAATACACATTAATTTGATTATTTATTAAAAATGGCCTGCCTTTGGAGTAGCAAAATCCAAGAAGCAGGCCAATGGTGATTTACATATTTCAGTTCTTAGTACTATTGCCATTCATCAGCTAATCAGCTAGATAGGGTTCAGAATAAAATTCTTGTATATCTCTTCCTGGCGTGAAATCAGGGAACTCATGAGGATTAAACCTGTTGGAAGCATCGGTTTTTTCCTTTTCGACTTCTTCAGCTTAACCCCATCAGGGAAATTGAACCTGTCGAGGGTCTGCAACGATTTCAGTGGCTTGGAATCAGGACATAAACGCCTATCATCTAGTCTTCCTACTTTTGTGTCTGCCTCTCGAGTTGTTTAATGGGATAAATTTCCTTGGCACGTTGAGGAAAGATAAGGTTGCTGTGTTGATAAAAAAAACCAATCCAACTTTGTCCTTATGATTATATGCGGAAAAATCTACCACCGCCGTTACACCTCTATTGGGGCAGTCTGATCCTGATTGGATCCGGCAACACCCCTCATCCCCGAACAGGTTCATAGTGTTAAAGGAGTCTGGGGCCGGGACCTTGTGTTTGGCTGCCACAGCGTCGGCTACTTGATTAACAAGAGAAGCCAGCTTGTCCTTACGATTATATGCGGAAAAATCTACCACCACCGTTACACCTCTATTGGGGCAGTCTGATCCTGATTGGATCCGGCAACACCCCTCATCCCCGAACAGGTTCATATTGTTAAAGGAGTCCGGGGCCGGGATCTTGTGTTTGGCTGCCACAGCGTCGGCTACTTGATTAACAAGAGAAGCCAACTTGTCCTCCAACTCTTCCTGGTTTCTGCCAAGATTGAACAGGCAAACCTGTCAGAAATGGGTAAATTTGCAAAGCAAATAATTATAGACTATGGAACTGCATCCCCAGGTAAAGTTTTGCCCAGAAACTGCGTAGTCAGTCCACTGGCACTTGCAAGATTATCTGGAGTTCTTCTCGCACGATCTCTTTTTGTCCATACCTTTCGTAACAGTCTTCATGATTGTATAAACTTTGGAGCTTAATTCCTGGTCCAGTGCATTATACTCCAGAATAGCAACAACTATGTAAGTGTTGTTGCAGTCATGTCCAAGCCTTTTTTATAAACAATGATAAATGTCTGTCTGTTCTTAGACCTCATGTCAGGGGCAGGACATTGTTAATTACAGAATCTGGACTGGAACTGCCAGCTGAATCAGAATATACCGAAGAGTGTCCCCCGACACACCTAACCTCTTCACAAAAGTTGACCTGAGTTCCTCAAGACTAGAGGCTGTTCCTAGCTGGGAGTTCCAGGCAGAATCATCTGCTCCAGTACAGCAGCATGACGAGAACTTGTCCTTTACCTTGGACCGTTTCTCAGTCAGCTCTACTTGGACTTCATTAGAAAAATAGGAGGGATTGTCCTTCAATACCCAGGCTGGAGTAGATTTCATAAAAACTCTGAATATCCACGCCGCTGTTATCAACATTCTTGCGCTTTACTCCTCTCCTCGCAACCATTTCTCTGTTTTTCTTCTTGTCTGCCATCTTGCTCTTGGGAATGATTTGATTTTGCCTGATGAAATGTTCACTGGACAATAATTATTGCTGCAGTTTCTCATGCAATTATTGTACATTTATCCGCAATTGGTTCTCTTGTAGAAGTGAATCAATCAAAATAAGCTTGGTCGTTTTAGTTAAAAATAAACCATTTATTATAAAGCTTGTATATTTAGGGAGAGAAACCGATCTCCCAAATGTTTGAAGAAGAGGTTCATGAGTTCAGAAGAGTTACTCAGGGTATGGACGAGAGTAAGGTAAATCAAACTAAATGCTTTAGACAAACCTGGAAATTTTTTGGGAAAATATCGAAAATGTTCACCTCCAATAGTGATATTCCTCTTCTATAAAAAGCTAGTAATACAAAGGTTTAAACCCTTCTTTATTCAATCTTAAACAAAGTGAAATTTATCTCCATTTTTTATTTTGTATTCATAATTTTTTGTCCTTAAAAGAATAAAGAGCGTATTGAAAAGAAACTTGGGATTAAAATAAACTTGATTTTTATAGAGTTTAATTCTGGGTTCTGAGTATGATCCGGGATCCTTGCCAGGAGGCGGAAGTTTCAGACAAGGATTAAACCTGGCTTCAACATTAAACTGATCTTAAGCCTGGGTTTTGTTTAATCTCTTCCCTGGTTTCAGGGTTTGTCTGATCCTGGTTTAAGGATTTTTCTGATCCTGATCAGTCCCCTCTGAGATAACGGACAGTGTTAATTGGGTTAAAAATAGACTCGGCTTGGCTTGGCTTCAAGTTATGTAACTTGTATAGGATCAATTATCTTTGCAACCTGATAACATTGCACATCAGGTTATCTCCATCACTCGGAGCTAACCCTTATACAATAACTTATCTTTGCAACCTGGCAACATTATACTTCGGGCTATCTCCATCACGTGGAGTAAACCTTTATATAATTACTTGCTCGTGCAATAATTAACACCCAAAATAATAAACATGCTTTCATTAATGTTGTTACATTTATTTACATATTCATAAATGCCTACATACTATAATATGGAGATAACTAGATGGTTTAATGATCAGCCATGGTTCCTTTACAACTTAAGTCCCTTAGTAGCTCTCTCAGTTAGTTTATCCAATCTGAAGTGCAGAACTACTATATTTGCCAATCCATCCATCATATATTTATCATCTCTATTCCAAGTATGCTGGTCAGCCAGCTCCTGTAATCTGTCGAGCAGCTTCCCAACCTGGACATAAATCCTAGAGCAAACCACCTCCCTACTTGCTTCGGGATTAAGGCTAAACTCCTGCTCCCAGGCCTTCCTTGCGTCCCATGCATTAACGTTGGGATCTACAAGGGGCTCTTGGGTGCTTGTGTCCTCCAGAGTAGAGGACACCATACTCTCAAGCTCCTGGTTCAGCTCTGCTAACCTATCCATCACCTCCTGCATGGTTTGCACCAGGACATCAGTATCTTCATCCATATCTTCGTCCTCTACTGGGTCCTCAGCTACCTCTCCGACTCCGAGGCTGGGGCAGTGACAATGGGAGCATTCCCACTGACAAGAGGAGCAAGATCTATAGGATCCTCTTCACCTACATCCAGAGCAGCTTCATTGATGTAAGCTGGATTCATCTTCTTCTTTTAAGCAGCTTGTCCAGTTAGGTTCCCTCTGTATGCTGTATGTTCGCTGTATGTTGTACAAGTCCCCGAACGATAGTGGCAGACGGACGTGTATAGTTACATGTCTACTCTTCTAAGGTTTGGGATGTACTGATCCAATCTGGTCTCTCCGATCTCTCATTGTAACTAAGGGACTGTTCACCCTTTTCTGGTTCAGTCCGGAATACAACAAAATCTACTTTTTGTAACAAACTTTAACCAAGCATAGTTTTAATTTCAATATTTCTAAAACAGTTTTTTTTTAAATTCTTTCTTTCTAAAAATGTTTTTGTTTAATTTTTATTAAAGTCACTTGCTTGGGAAGCCAGCTTTACATAGACATTAAGTTAACACTGATAATTTTTCACCAGTCTAATCGGTCAAGGTATTCATAAGTTATGAATGGAGATATAAAAATATTTTACATTAAATATATATTGAGGTAAAATACTAAATTGACTCATTGATTGATTGATTGTTTAGTCTATCTGTTAATTAATTGAAAGTTTGACACTTTGTTATTTTACAATGTTTTATGTAAAATACATAGAAAAAAACATGGAAAATTTAATTAAATAACCATCATATTGCGTAGCTCATCTTGACGTGCCTGTCCCTCCCGTCTCATCTCTAAATCTGAGACGTAAACTCGAGGGTTTAATCCTACCCGATCTAATCCCCAGTCCAGTCTGTTAAACTCATCCGAGTCTCGCATCTCCTTTTTTATATTAAATACGTCTCCAGTCATGAATGTGCAAATTTGAGAAAGTTTTTTGTTAAAAATTTGATTCTCACGATTGTTGCAGGTTTCTCTGGCAGGATAGGGCTTCACCAATACAGCAGATATTGGATAGGCGGAGTCCCCGCAGATCCTATGGGAAGGATTGGCCTCCACTATAAGCCTCTCCAATGATCTTGTCCAGATCCTTGAGTCATGCGCAGATCCAGGCCAACCTACATCTACCGCACATATCCTCTCGCCATTACTAAAGACCTGCACGTTGAAAGAATAACACTGTTTTCTGTTCCAAAACCTCTGTGGTGGAATGTGGGCAGGCCTGTCCCAAGGCATGCCAACGAATGTGGCATGCATGCCTTCTACTCCGTAAGCAATTTATGGGATGCCGAAGTGCTCAAAATATTTCCTGGTTACTTGGTACTGGTCAACCATACTTGGCATCCTTAAATATTCATCCTTGAATTCAAGGATTGCATTGGTAACCCGAATAACAGAGATCCGAGCTGCTGTCCTGGAAACTCCGCCACACAGGCCCAACAATCTTTGAAAACATCCACCTCTGTATGTTAAAAGAGCAATGCACACTTGTAGGAATGGGGATAAGGGTTCTCCCCGGTGGGGGGGGGGGGGAAGGGAGAGGTTCTGGTATATGGTGAAAAATAAAGCAAAAAATAAATATAGGTTGATTGATTGATTGAGCAATTGATGAAACGCTGAAAAAATATTTTCACCCAACTTTTTATTTTTTTTTAACAAAAATAAAATCCAATTAAGGCAGGTGTTCAAGTATCTCAACATCCACAGTCAATAATAGGTTGATCACTCAAAGCTGTGAATGGAAATTTGTCAAATAAGTTATTTGTTTTCAATGTTTTTCAAAAGTTTAAATAAGAAATAGGCTCTGAAACTACAGGAGTGAAAAAAGAACCGAATTAAAAAGATATTTTACTACCTTGCAGTGAAACCAGCTTTGGCTGGATTTTAAATTTCCCATAATAAAAGTCGATGTTCACCAATTTAAGACTTAAAAGTCAAAGTATGATCGGAAATTCTAACAACAGACAAAAAGAGGTTAGTTCTTCATCTATATATAAATTTGACTTGTCTGTCTGTTTGTCTGCTCTTAGGTTGCCATGGATTATCAGGACATTTTCCCATACAGCAGTGGGTTACCAGGACCTCTCCTGCTATCAGGACCGGCTGTCAGGACCATCGCGTTCACAGTAGGGTTATCAGGACCAAAAAACGGCTGTCAGGACCTTTTTGTTTCGTGTCAGCGCAAAAAACGCAAAGCAAACCAACACATTTATAGGGTTTAGCGGAAATGTTTCTATACTGATTCGATTATACACCCAAGTTGAATGTCACATATAATGACAGCAACGTAAAGATTAGATTTATAAAATTAATCCGTATCACCATTGATTGAATGATGATAATAACAAAAATCATAAGAATAATAATAATTGATATAGTATGTTTTCTACAAGTATTAATAATACCGAAACTATAACAATATCTATAAATTAGAAGCGAGAATAAAAGAAAGGAATTGAAATTTTCGCCACAAAATTTTCAAACTGATGGTGTAAACCTTTGATATTTCAAACTTGGATTATTTACTCTAACAGAATTCATAGTCAAATCTCTCGATACCAATCCAGGGGCAGATTAAGGGGGGGGGCCTGGGCCCCACACTAAACTCTTGGAGGGGCCCCTATGATATGAAATTAAAGCAGCAAGGGATGAAAGACACAACGAAAATAGAATTGAATAAAGGTCCAGAAATACCCCATAAAATTGTTTCCTATCTTATTATTTAAACTAATATGCCTGTAAAAATACAGATAGAACATGTGATAACAGAAGTTTACAGATAGAGAGTAGGAAAAATGGAGTTTACTGACAGAAAGTATGAGAACTGGAGTTTACAGATAGAAAGTATAAGAATTGTAGTTTACAGATAGAAAGTGTGAGAACTGAAATTTACTGATAGAAAGTAGGAGAACTAGAGTTTACAGATAGAAAGTATGAGAGCTGGAGTTTACAGATAGAAAGTAGGAGAGCTGGAGTTTACAGATAGAAAGTAGGAGAACTGAAGTTTACAGATAAAAAGTGTGACAGCTGGAGTTTACAAAGAGAAAGTAGGATAGCTAGAGTTTACAGATAGAAAGTAGGAAAACTAGAGTTAACAGATAGAAAGTAGGAGAACTGGAGTTTACAGATAAAAAGTAGTAGATCTAAAGTTTACAGGTAAAAAATAGAAGAACTGGAGTTTACAGCAAGAAAGTAGGAGAACTGAGTTCTTACAGATAGAGACCTTATAAGAACTGGAGTTTACAGATAGGAAGTAGGAGAACTAGAGTTTACTGGCAGAAATTGGGAGAACTGGTGTTAACAGAATAAAAGTAAGAGTTGGTAAACTTATATTNAGATCAGATAATAGTTTGATCCGCTCCTTAATAACACCCTTGAATTTAATCAAATTATTAAAGGATTTGGGTCTTTGCCACAAACTCAAATTTTCTAATCTCTTTATCTTTGCAACCCAATGCCGTAGACCTTAGATATTTCAACTATGAACTATGGTAGATCAAGTTTCAAATATCAAAGGTTTGTACCATTAAGTTTCTAAGATATAAGGACTAGAAAATTTGAGTTTGTGACAAAAATCAAGTCGTTTTTAGCTAAAAAATGTATTTACTTCTTAAGCAATTTCTCAATTGTTTCTGAAGCAAGGTTTTTACAAGTCTATTTTCTTTTCAATGAATTTTAATAATATCGATAATTATTTAGGATGACTAAAAATTGGGGCTATAATAAAATACATTTGTAATGCTTAACAAGAATGTAAGAGTTATTTCAAGTAATTTTAAAGGACATGACCGATTCACAATGACACCCTTAAAAACCGTAATTTATTTCTTGATCAATTATGAAGAAGATAAAATCGATTTAGATTTCTAAAACCTTCCTGTTCGTACAGTTTGATCTCTCTGGTCTGGAGTAAAACCTTCCTGTTTAGACAAGCCTGCTCAGGATAGGATGGATGAGATGGATTAGAAAGATAGGTTGGATAGGATGGCTAGGATTAATAGGATTGATAGGATGGATAGGATGGATAGGATGGATAGGATGGATAGGATGGATTGGATGGATAGGATGGATAGGATGGATAGGATGGATAGGATTAATAGGATTGATAGGAGGGATAGGATGGATAGGATGGATAGGATGGATAGGTGATAGGATGGATAGGATGGATAGGATGGATAGGATGGATAGGATGGATAGGATGGATAGGATGGATAAGATGGATAGGATGGATAGGATGGCCGGATAGGATGGACCTGTCCTATCCATCCTTCTCTTCTCTCTAACACTAAACCCATCCTATTCATCCTTCTCTTCTCTCTACACAAAACCCATCCTATCCTATACATCCTTCTCTTCTTTCTAAACCTAAACCTGTCCCATACATCCTTCTCCTCTCCCTACAATAAACCCGTTCTATCCATCCTTCTCTTCTCTAACTAGAACCCGTCCTATCCATCCTTCTCTTCTCTCTACACTAAACCCGTCCTATCCATTCTTATCTTCTCCCTACACTAACCCAATCCTACCCATCATTCTCTTCTCTGAACCTGTCCTATTCATCATTCTCTTCTTTCTAAACCTAAACCCTTCCTATCAATTCTTCTCTTCTTGCTACAATAAACCAGTTCTATTCATCCTTCTCTTCTCTCTAACCTGAACCCGTCCTATCCATCATTCTCTTCGCTCTACACTAAACCCATCCTATCCATCATTCTCTTCTCTATAACTTGAACCTGTCCTATACATCATTCTCTTCTCTCTAAACCTAAACCCGTCCAATCCATTCTTCTTTTCTCCATACACTAAACCTGTCTAATCCATTCTTCTCTTCTCCCTACACTAAACCCGTCCTATCCATCCTTCTCTTCTTCCTACAATAAACTCGTCCTATCCATCCTTCTCTTCTCATTGTTGGGTCATATATATCAAGTTAGGGAAGGATGGATAGGATGGAAAGGATTGATAGAATAGATAAGATGGATTAGATGAACAGGATGGATTGGATGGATTAGATGGATTTGATGGATTGGATGGATAGGATGGATAGGATGGATAGGATGGATAGGATGGATAGGATGGATTGGATGGATAGGATCGATAGGTTGGATAGGATGGATGGAATGGATAGGATGGATAGGATATTATACGTTTTATCTGTAACAGTAGCTTACCAGGACCTTGTTGTAATTTCGAAAACTAAAATATTTCGATGCAACACTAAAATATAAAGGTCCTGATAACCTCCATTCAAAAAATTTTAAGGTCCTGACAGCGCAAATTTTACGAAAAACGGTCCTGACAGCCGAGAAAAGTGGTCCTGACAGCGAAAACTCATTCAGACGAGGGTTATAAGGACACCTTCAAAAAACGATGTATGAACCCCAAAATTTATTTTTGAATTTGTGAAGCTTTAAAACACAGATTTCTAAAATTTCATAAGGATACAATCATTAGTTCCTTAGTTCGTATACAGCGACAGGCTATCAGGACACAACTGGTCCTGGTAACCTTGAACATGCGAATGTTTGTCTGTTTGTTTGTTTATGATTTAGTTTGTTTGTTTGTCTGTTTGTCTGTTTGTTTGTTTGTTTGTTTGTTTGTCTGTTTGCAAAACAATTTGTGAGGAAGAACATGTTTCAATCAACTTTCAGTGATTACATTTTCAGTGGTTGGTCCCTTGATACAGAGGGCTGGGATACAGGATCTTCTTTGTAGTTTAGGGGGACAACTCCCCCCTCCACCAGTGGGGGGCACTACAACTCTTCTTATACATGGATAAATGATACATCAATAAAAGCAAAACAAGAAAATTCGTTTACAATCTACTTTTTCTATTCGCAAAAGAAAAGAAAGTTTTACAAATTAAGTCATTGATATGAAAATAAGTTGTAATGAATAAGGCTTAATTTTATTAGCAATAAATTAATTTCCCATTACCAACAAACATTAAAGTTTTTATTTTGTAAGTTTGGACAGTAAACCTTGGTTATGGTAGTCATTATATAGCTCAGGGCACACTGCTGCATTAATTTTGTATTAGAATTTATTTTGTAGTTTATTCAACCTATGCAAACTACAATAACCGAATTATTTCAATTTTAAAAAGTCAATAAATTGTTTTAAAAAATTAATATATTTAAAAACCTAGCTGAAAACTCTAATTTTCTAAATACAATATCTTTGCAACCTGATTATGTAAACCTTTGATATTTCAAACTTAGACACTTATTTGATCAAGCAAAAATCATAGTTTGAAATGTCAAAGGTGAATAACATCAGGTTACAAATATATAGAGATACAAATTAGAATTTGTGACCTGAGGCCGAATTTAAAGAATTTAAACCGATTCGCTGAACCGCCAAAAACTAGTTTCAATTGAGCGCCGGCTCTAATCTCGAAACATTGAATACAATTTCAAGTGTAACCAATTTTTTAAATTTATCCTCTGAGTTCCGTTTCTTTATCATGTTTGATAAAGATTTTTAATTTAAAAAAATTAATTTTGAATCTTAAAATTTTAATCTTACAATTTATGAATTAAGGTCAAATATATCAAATATAGAAGAATGGAAACCTTAAAATTATCTAAATTTAGAAATGGATTAGGCTTATAACATTTGTGGATAAAAAGACGATTCAATAAATATGCACTTTAACTTATGCAGATAAATCGGAATACGCCTTATTTAGTGATTTAATTATTTTACAAATAGTCCATCTTACGTATCTTGGAATATTTTCAAAAAAGTCAATCTGATTATCTTGGACTATTTTGTAAAAAGTCCATCTCATGTTTCTTGGACTAGTTTTGTAAAAAGTCTACCTAATTTATTTTATTTTATTTAATTTATTTTGTAAAAAGTCCATCTAAAGAATCTTTGACTATTTTGTAAAAAGTCCATCTCATGTTTCTTGGACTAGTTTTGTAAAAAGTCAACCTAATTTATTTTAGACTATTTTGTAAAAAATCCATCTAAAGAATCTTGGACTATTTTGCTAAAAGTCCATCGGATGTATCTTGAACTTCATATAGGCAAAATGGAATATCTGATGTATCTTGGATTTCATATAGAAAAAAGTCCATCAGATATATCTTGGACTTCATATAGGAAAAAATCCATCTGATGCACAGTAGATTTAATGAGAAAACTTCCATTTGATGTATCTTGGACTATTTTGCAAAAAGTCCATCGGACATATCTTCACTATTTTGAAAAAATCCCATCTGATTTATCTAGGACTTAAAGGTAAAAAGTCCATCTGATGTATCCTGAACTATTTTGCAAAAAGTTCATTTGTTGTTTCTTGAACTATAAGTCCATCTGATGTACTTTTACTTGACCTGAAAAAGTCTATCTGATGTATCTTGGACTATTTGAAGTGCAGATCTGATGAATTAACTTGAAGTCGAAAGATAAATTAATTATGTTTCAAGAAATGCTTCATTTAATCCCGGAAATTTTGTCTCCCGGTGAGGCCAAAAGGTTTTAGTAAAAAATCCGAATTGAATTCTATAAATGTTGACATGAATGCATTTAAGTTTGAAACTATGAGGGTATATCTATATCTTATTGATATGAGAATCCTACTTTTGGACACAATCCAACTCAAATCCAATGAATTCCTGTTAAGCTCACATTTTATCCCCATATACTTGGATGGAAGGAGAAGAGGAAAATTGGAAACGGAAATGTATTTCATTTCAAATATTCATTGTAATTTTAAAAATCTCATGAATTTTATTTCATGGTCTTTAAGATTATAAATTCGGTCATCTTTGTTATTTTGTAAGATCAAGGTTGACATGTCCTTTACAAAAAGGACAAATATTTTTTGAAAAATTTAATAATAAAATTAAAATCCATACATTTTTTTTAACTGGTTCCTCTTATTTACAACCTGAGCTGTTATTGTCATTTTTTGTGTCTTCAATTTACAAATCGTATCATTTAATTTCCTGAATCTTGTGCTGTCTGCGTCTGCGCACTCAGCACAGGCTTCTGGTTTACTGATGCCCCGTACATTTCTGGCTTGAGCTCTCCTGTTACAGGTACAAGGACCCCACGCTTCCCATGGACCGAGCTGGCAGTCAGGAGAGCAACGTCGAGCACACAATCGCTCCTTAACATTAAATATTAGTGATATTACAAGTTTTCTTGTAGAATATAAATGAATAAATCTGAGTCGTAAAACTCCCATTTTTAAACCTTTAATATCCTAATCTTTAGAACATTAGCTGTGAAAGCTATTTTGAGCCAAGTTTGTTATTTATGACCCATAAGGTTTAAATATGAATACCAGTTTTATCAGAAAATGTTTAATATTTAGTCTTTGTTTGTCATTAACATTATTTATTTCAGTTTTTTAAGGAATTTAAAACATTAGATTTTATGAAAAATTTAGAATTGTGCTTCCCTTGGGAGGATATATATATTATTCAATATTGTAGGGACTTGTAAAAAGTTGAGTTCCACTCTGCTGCTGTGTATGTATTTTCCATATTCTTGATTTATTTCCAAATCCCAAAACATAGAAAATAGAATATAGAATTTATATACATTTATGTTTCGTTTGTTTACCTTACAATTCTACCTAGGGTACTGTGCATCACATGTTACACAATATTGTTTAAAGTCTGAATAATGTTTTCCCGCTTAATTCTTTTCAAGGCGCGAAATCTTTTTTTACATCAGAAATAGATATTTATACAAAACATGGAAAAATAAATTCTATAAGCCTCGCTGATGAGGAAAACTAAACCTATTCTTTTGATGTCAAATATTGCACAAATTACATTGTGAACATTCACAAGTTTACAGGCTGCTGTCTTATAGTGTAGAGTTGTATCTATCTATCTTTAATTCTGTTATTTATATATCTGCATCTTCCGGGACCATAAATGTCTGTTTGCTATGTAGAAGTTACAATATATCTATATATTCTGTAGAAGTTACAATATATCTATACATTCTGTAGAAGTTACAAAATATCTATATATTCTGTAGAAGTTACAATATATCAGTATATTCTGTAGAAGTTACAATATATCTATTTATTCTGTAGAAGTTACAACATATCTATATATTCTGTAGAAGCTACAATATATCTATATATTCTGTAGAAGTTACAATATATCTATATATTCTGTAAAAGTTACAATATATCTATATATTCTGTAGAAGTTACAATATATCTATATATTCTGTAGAGGTTACAATATATCTATATATTCTGTAGAAGTTACAATATGTCTATGTATTCTGTAGAAGTTACAATAATTTTATTTTATCAAACCTTGCAATAATTTTATTTTAATAAAAAAATATTTAAAACGAACCAAAAATCGATCGTTTAGAAAAACCTTCGTATTTGGTTCGGGGTTTTTTGTCAGAAAGACAAGAAATATTATCTTAAAATTTTCAACCAAGAATATTTGACCTGATCTGGTTTAGGTAATCCACTGCAAAGAATAGGTTTAACCACTTGAGGAGGTGAGGACGGAAACCCGATACAAGACACGTTTCGACTCTAAAAATATAGGGAAATATAAGTCATTAAATACCTAAGCTTGGAATGTAAAAAAAGAAAATATCTAATGTTGCATAAAGGAATTGAGTCTTTGCCACAAACTGGAATTTTCTTATCACTATATCTTTCGAACCTAATGTTGTAAACCTTTGATATTTCAAACTTAGATTAATTGATCTAACAGAATTTATTCTTTGAGATTTCTAGGGTCCCCGACATTGAGTTGTAAACATAAAGAGATCAGTAAATCAGAATTTGTGGCAAACTCAATTTCTTTGTCGTCATTTGGGATCAATTCAGTTTTCATGCAATTAAGTAATTAAACCCTTTCTGACAAGAGAAACGCAAATTAAATAAAACTGAATAAAACCGAATAAAAAAAGTTAGAACAAATTTAACTTTAATTCCAACTTTGTGTAAGTTTAACCTGAGTTCCGAACCCACACTCTGATCCAGTCTGGAATATTCTACACTCCTCCCATACTCCTGGACTCCAGTATCCTAAACATAGGAATATTTTACACTCCTCCCATACTCCTGGACTCCAGTATCCTAAACATAGGAATATTCTACACTCCTACCATACTACTGGACTCCAGTATCCTAAACATAGGAATATTTTACACTCCTCCCATACTCTTGGACTCCAGTATCCTAAACATAGAAATATTCTACGCTCCTCCCATACTCCTGGACTCCAGTATCCTAAATATAAGAATATTCTACACTCCTCCCATACTCCTGGACTTCAGTATCCTAAACATAGGAATATTCTACACTCCTCCCATACTCCTGGACTCCAGTATCCTAAACATAGGAATATTCTACACTCCTCCCATACTCCTGGACTCCAGTATCCTAAACATAAGAATATTCTACACTCCTCCCATACTCCTGGACTCTAGGAGTTTAAAAATTTCTGACCTAACTGATTGTTTTTACGCTTTGTGCTATTTCAAGAACATTTCTCAAAAAATATCCTTTATTAATTTGTGAACCCCACTGAAAATTTAAATTGTTAAAATTGATTAGTTTTTCAAACCAAAATGCCACAATAATGTGTTCAAAAAGCGCTATATTTATCATCGAATAAATTAACAATAACATATTATGAATTAAATCTTTAAATCATCTTTTTTAGAAAATTGTTACATTTATTCTATAGTTTTGTTACATTGTTAAAAAAAAGATAATATTAGATTACAAAATATATATTTAATAATGCAGACAAAGCTTACATAAAACTTTATATTAGGAGAAAATAAAAAGGTTGATAAATATTTTTATTTTTATTTTTTATTGATATTCAGTATTTAGAAATATCTATGTATGTATAAAGGTTGTTCCAACAACGTTTCTTTTATAATGATAAAATGTTTATAATCATATAATTAAATTATATGTAATTATATTGACTAAATATCTTGGTTAATATTGATTAAATATCTTTGTTTATATTGACTGATTATCTAGGTTTATCTTGACTGATTATCTAGGTTTAGTTAGGCTTATTATCTAAGTTTATATTAATGATTTTTATAGGTTTATATTGACTGATTATTTTATTTTTAATTGACTGATTATCCATGTTACATTGACTGATTATTTGGATTATTATTGCCTGATTATCTAGGTTTATATTGACTGATTATCTAAGTTTATGTTACTGATTTTTATAGGTTTATATTGACTGATTGTTTTATTTTTAATTGACTGATTATCCATGTTACATCGGATGATTATTTAGATTATTGCCTGATTATCTAGGTTTAAATTGGATGATTCTCAAGGTTCATATTGACTGATTATCTAGGTTTATATTGACTATTTATTTAGGTTCATATTGTTTGATTATCTAGGTTTATATTGGATGATTCTAAAGGTTTATATTGACTGATGATCTAGGTTTATATTGGATGATTCTCAAGGTGTATGTTGACTGATTATCTAGGTTTATATTGGATGATTCTCAAGGTTTATATTGATTGATTATCTAGGTTTATATTGACTGATTATCAAGGCTTATATTGACTGATTATCTAGGTTTATATTGACTGATTATCTAGGTTTATATTGACTGATTATCAAGGTTTATATTGACTGATTATCAAGATTTATATTGACTGATTATCTAGGTTTACTGTAAAGAAAACACCAAGAATTACAACCAATTATCTAAGGCTGACAGCTAGAGAGAACTGGAGATAGAGAAATCATTAAATATATATGCATGGTTGGATACTGTAGGATAATTGATTAGAGGGATTCAACCAATCTATAAACCTCGTGATAGTTAAACACCTTTTTTATTTACTTTTGACCAAGAACTTTGAGAAAACAACAAATTTTTGGATTAAGTAAAAATTTGTCATTTTATTATATTTGGGAACCATGAGTCCTCTGAAAGGATATTAAAAAATTAATTTTTCCCTGTTTTTTCCTCTTTTGTAAATATTTATATGGGAATCTTTGAGATAATCTACTAATAAGTCAAAACAAAAAGGTCAATCAATGAATATAGGAGCAAGAAGCTTCCTAAACTCCTCATACGACTATGTTTTGGTTTGTGATTTGTTTTTATTTTCTATATTGGTTACCCTATTATTAATAATATTTATGCACAAATATATTCAATAATAAACATAATTATATATATATAGATTATCCCCCTTTTTTCATTTACATTATACACAAATATATAATATATAGATATATATATATATATATATATAGGGATTCTAGCATTTGCCTAGGGAATTCTGTCTATTAGGATATTAAGCTGTGTTACAATATAGTATACTAACTGAAGGGCCCGTCCTTGCCCGTATACATATATTTATAAATTTATTTATATATTTATACGAATGTGTTGTTTTATTATATCGATGATATATATTATATATATTTTATGGTTAGAATATTTTGATAAGTTGAATGCAACAAAATAATTATCTGTGATCATAGCCAGATTTTTTTTGGAAGAATCAATCTTTATAATTTCAGTTAAACGTTCAATAAAAATTGAAATCAAGATCGGAATTCGATGAATTGAAGAGAGGAAGCTGAACTAACTATCGCCAGTTCAAATCCTAAATCACCATGTCAAGGTTAAAGATTCATGAAGATTTGAATTGGTGATTCAGGATTGAAAACGGCGACCTTTCCAATTCATTAAAATCGGTCCTTATACTCTACAATCTCATTTTCTTTAAAATAATGATGAAAAGATATTTTCTATAAAAAATAAGAAAACACTTTATTTTTAGTTAAAAAATTAGATCAGTTTTAAACATTCAAATCCTAAAAAGGACGATTTAAAATTTTTTCTTTAAGAGTAGAAGTGTTTTCGAACAGTATCTTAAATGAATAAAGTCTTTTTGTCTGTCTGTGTGTTATATGACCGATGAAAATTCATGAAACCCTTGACAATTTGCTTCAAATTTTGATTGTGGAACCCGGTAGAACCACGGGAATGTTTTTAATTTCCCAAGCTAGTTTATTGATAAAGCATTAACTAATTTTTTGAAAACTTTACTAAGTACTTACAAGAACTATGCGGTGTTACATCAGCAAAACATATTTTTATAAATTGCAATGTAATGATCAAAAACTTTGTCGAAATAGCTAAAGTCGCAAAGAAGCATGACAATGTTTTAAAAATCGTTAAAAAATCAATTCAGATCAAACATTTGTACGATATTTCCTTATAAAAATTCCCCTCCGTAATACTAATTCGTAATGTCTGCATTGTACCATACCAATACCATAAGATACCATAGATATAATCTAATATAGGGTTAACAGTGTAGACAATAGTTAAGATAAGGAACATCAATTAGATTAGCTGATAATGCAGTTCTGTTCAGTTCTGTTCAGTTCTGTTCAGTTCTGTTCAGTTCTGTTCAGTTCTGTTCAGTTCTGTTCAGTTCTGTTCAGTTCTGTTTAGTTCTGTTCAGTTCTGTTCAGTTCTGTTTACTCACCCTGTGTGTGTACATTAGGATGAAAAGAGGAGCCCGCCAGGGGGAACAGAAGAAGAATCAAATTCAATTTCCTCATTCTCCTCCAAACATATTTATCCTTTCCTTTTTCTCCAGATTTTTATCAAAGGATACATTTTTTATTTACTGAATTTAAACATCTAAAAACATCGAATTTAAGAAAACTCCTTGTTCACAAATCACAACATGTTTCGATCACGTTAAGCGCATTTCTCTGAAAAAAATCACATTTTTTATTTAGCGAAGATACTTAATTCATTTTGATCATAACGATCATTTGGGTACTATATGCTATGTTATTTGGTAATGGTAATTATTTTCATCAATTGTTAGTGGGACTGTACACGTATTTTGAAGTGACTCATTATTCATAGATTGTTGTCCAATCAAGAAATAGGAAAAGGAAGATATCTTCCTCAAGTTTGACCAGTTAAAGGTTTAAGGGTTGAATCGGGTATCTCCTCTTTAAAACAGGGATCACTTAAATTATAATGATAGTCCCTTTCATCTAAACCAATGTGATAATTAATATGCAATACATTAAACTTAAAGGGAGTGATCGCGAAAAATGAAAGGAGTATAAACGAAACATTATCGATGGTGATTGCTACTAATCTTACTTTTATCATTTTGCGTCTATATGGATAAAATTGTTAAAAACGACTCATATCGAAGAACATAGCGTCCATACAAATTTAGAAAGTTCGACTGGGATCGTAATAAAATCATTCATATATTACAGCCTATAATCATCGATTTTTTGCTAAATATTATTTGAAAAAAAAATCAAAAATCTTATGAAATATAAACTATATACAATTATATGTCGCAAAATTATCGATCACAAGATTATTAGCGATCACTATCGATAATTTTTCCCCCTGTCATTTTTCGCGAACACTCCCTTTAAGATTGTATCTAAAAAGTACATAAAGTATCCTTTTGGTTTTTTGCTCTATTTTGAAAAGTCAATTCCTTTCCCAGTAAAAGGAAAACAACATAAATCCAGGTTTTTAGGTGACTAGGCTTTCAAAACTATTTAATTTTTTCTTCCCTTGTCATGATATATAGGACAATCCCAAGTAACGTTGCAAGTAGATTGTTAATTTTCGATGAAGCTTAACAGAAAAATATGAACCGTTCAGCATTGATATCAAACCATTCTTATTCAAAAGCTTGTCCAGTCGTTCTTTTAGATATCTAGCTTCCTTTTTTACTATCTAGACCTTTACACCAGAGATATCATTTGTTTTAAATTTATCACTAATTTTACGAATGAGATCATGTCATTAAGGACAAGACATGAAATAAAACATGGCGGGGTTTTAACCTAAACAAAATTAACCTTATTTCACATAGATTAATTCTGCAATGTAAAGTATAATTAAGACTGGGTCATTGTTAAAGCGTCTCAACGCCTTGACATTTCATGTAACCTCACAAATCAAGTTGTAATATTTTCTAGCCCTAGACTTTCACATCGTAGAACCATAAAGTACTTGATTTTAGATACAGTTTTTAAAAGTAATTGACAAAGTTCTTATATTTTTTTATGTGTTGAAACCTTTAGATCACTGAGATCTTGGAGTGAGTTAAATCCCTTTCCTGTGTATATATTGATTTCATTAAGATTTAACCCTGAACGTTTATTGTATATAACTAGATCGGGTCAGGATTAGTCCAAAACTAATTAACTAATCAATGACTAATCAATTCATTAATTTAGTTAGTTCCTCCTGGAAAATAAATGACCCAATTTAGGCGGGAGAAAAGTTTTAATTTTAGACAAAATTCCAAACAAAAACTATACAAACATTCATATGTAAACAATTCATAAAAGAAAATAGGAACTTGGAACAATTTCAGGAACATTTACAGATACTGGGAACAGTGGTACGACTATCAGGGAACTTTTTAGATACTTGAAACAGTGGTACCGCTATCATGGAACTTCTATATACTAAGAGCATTTGTGCCACTACCTGGGAACTATGTATAGATATTAGGAACAGTGTTTCAACTATCATGGAACTATCTAGACACTAGGAACAGTGATGCCACTATCAGGGAACTATCTAGAAACTAGGAACAGTGGTGCCACTATCATGGAGATTCTAGATACTGGAACAGTGGTATTACTATCCGGGAATTATATAGTTACAAGGAACAGTAATGCCTCTATCATGGAGCTATATAGATACTAGGAACAGTGGTGTCACTATCAGGGAACTATCTAGATACGAGGAATGGTGGTGCCACTATCAGGGAACTATCTAGATACTTGGAACAATGGTGCCACTATCAGGGAACTATATAGTTACTAGGAACAGTGGTGCCACTATTATGGAACTATTTATATAGTAGGAACAGTGGTGCCATTAACAGGGAACTATATAGTTACTAGGAAAGTAATGGCTCTACCATGAAACTATATAGATAGTAGGAACAGTGGTGCCACTATCATGGAACTATCTAGATACTAGGAACAGGGGTGCCACTATCAGGGAACTATCTAGATACTAGGAACAGTGGTGCCACTATCATGGAACTATATAGATATTAGGAACAGATGTGCCACTATCAGGGAACTATCTAGATATTAGGAACAGTGGTGCCACTATCATGGAACTGTATAGATATTAGGAACAGAGGTGCCGCTATCAGGGAACTATCTAGATACTAAGAACAATGGTGCCACTATCAGGGAACTATATAGTTACTAGGAACAGTGGTGCCACTATTATGTAACTATTTATAAGGTAGGAAAAGTGGTGCCACTATCGGGGAACTATATAGTTACTAGGAAAGTAATGGCACTACAATGGAACTATATAGATACTGGGAACAGTGGTGCCACTATCAGGGAACTATCTAGATACTAGGAACAGGGGTGCCACTATCATGAAACTTTATAATTACTAGGAACAGTAATGCCTCTATCATGGAACTATATAGATATTAGGAACAGTTATGCTACTATTATGGAACTATCTAGAAACTAGGAACAGTGGTGCCACTATCAGGGAACTATCTAGATATTAGGAACAGTGATGCCACTATTATGGAACTATCTGGATTCTAGAAACAGTGGTGCCAATATTATGGAACTATCTAGATACCAGAAACATTTACGTAAAAAATTTGGACATTTGTGTACTCGTCTGTACTGTACATAAATTTAGAATAAATAACTGTGTGCGTTATACAAGAAAGTTAGCTGAAAAACACAAAACAAAGATTTTTTGGAGGGACGCAAAAGATTTTTGATTTATTCTTAAAAAATTTGGTTTTATCAGTGTTGTTAAGTACGTATAAATCAATACTAAAAACATATATTTTAAAAATATTCTTTTCCAAATGGAGTATACATAGAGTTAAAACATGGAAATTAAGTCGATTAACCTGAAAGGAATGAAAAATAAAAAATGCTGCTAAAAAATTGTCAAACAAAGCAGATTAATATGGTTACCATTCCAGGTGGAAAAGTTTATCTCCCCCCCCCTCCTCATACTTCCTCCCTCCCCCTACTCCTCCACCTCCTCCCGCTCCCCTTCTCATACTCCCCTCCCCCTTCTGCTCCTCATACTTCCCCCCCTCCTCTTCCTCCTCCCACATCCCTCACAAAACTTAGAAAATATCTAACATAACAAATACATAACATTCATTAGTTCTTCTGAACTTCTCACAACCATCCCTTGTTCTTTTGTTTTTCACTTTCATTCATTCTACTATTCACGTTATTTGGGCCTCGACATAGGCGCAACAGGAGGGGAGGGGGGGGGGGGGGAGACTAGGATTTTTTATTTATGCATTTATAAAATTGAAACCTTTTAATTTCGAATGTTTTGGTGCTGATTTTCACTATGGAACAGGTTTTGACCAACAAAACACATCAATTGTAGTAAAGCCTATTTAAAAGCGACCACAGACCAAATTGTCGTAGTAGGAAATATTAGAAAAGATTAAATTAAATATACATTTTATTATTAGGTAAAACATAAATCAACACAATCTGTTAAATGAAAGTATTTCAAGAGACTGCGAGTTTAATATCAAGTGACCCTCCATGGCAATGCCAAATTTACAACGGTACCCTTCAAGGGACAAACCGGCAATGTAAGGTAGTTGAACTGAGTATGAAGTGTTGTGAATAAATTATTTAAGATATATTTGAGACATATAAAACTTTTAAAAGATCTAAACCATTAGTTTGAGCACAAAGTCGACGTTCAAAATAGTACTCTTGGGTGAATACGTTTCCAGATTTTTTTTTGTTTTAATTATTAAATAACGACGACAAAAAATGTAAACAAAATTCTACAGTAAACCAATTAGTTGGTTTGGAACAGGTTGAGAAAATAAAAATTAACTCTTATCATCGAAAATAAGCAAACTTATTAAATTGTTAGTTTCATTTGAAGAATTTAAAGAAATCTGCGAACAAATTCTTTGAAAATAAGAAATTCAATATAATGATGAAAAAGGAAATAATTAATTCTAACTTCGATTTATTGACAATTTCTTTTGAGAAATATGTCCTAAAGAACAGCACTGCATACTCAGTATAACTACCTTACATAGCCGGCCTTTCCCTTTAAAAGCTTTGTCTGATTAAATATGAATTGGATATCAATGGTTATAATTTTAAAAACTGATTGCTTTCATCTGTGGCTTCTTTACACAAGAGAATTGCGCATTTTTACCGAAGGAAATTAACCTAGATATATTGAAATTAAACACGTTTAAGCCTAGAAAAACGAGAATATCTGCCACATTATTGATCAAATAAAGGTTTAAAGGGCACCATTGTGAATCGTACACTGCCATCTTTACATTCAGGGTCCCTTTTATACACACTTTTATCATACTTATGAAGCAAATTCTTCAGTCTTTTTCTTTTCTTGCCTCTACTTTCTTGTTGCTGTTTTTTTACTTCTTAGTATCTTTTACTTTCTCTTTTCCTTCTCTTCCTTCTCTTCCTTCTCTTTTTCTTCTCTTCCTTCTCTTCCTTCTCTTCCTTCTCTTCCTTCTCTTCCTTCTCTTCCTTCTCTTCCTTCTCTT
>NW_019396195.1:139986-156718 GCF_000591075.1 Eurytemora carolleeae
GGGGGGGGGGGGGGGGATCATGATTAAAGACGAAAGGATGGCATTTTTTCGAAATTGTAACCAGTAAACAGTTTGAACGGTTTTTATCTCCCAAACCTTTAAAACCTGAATTTATTCAATGTGAGACTTGAATTGAGAGCTTTATGAATGCATAAATGTAAAATAATTCCATTTTATTGACTTTACTATAAACAAAATGTGTATCCTTGCATAAAATCAATATTAAGTTTAATTGAGGAAATCAAATATTGTATAGATATGACAAAGTCCAAATGAGAAGACACTGTTTAGATCTTAAACTAATTTTTGGTCCTAAATATAATTTTCTAGTTTTGAATGATATTAATTGCGGGGTTATGAAGTTATAGTTTCTACTAGAAGTTCAATATTCATAAATATTCACGATATAAGTTTACACTGTAGTAAATTATTGTTGCCAAACCGGGTTTTGGTTTGTTCACAAAACCAGTTTTGTGTGTACACAGCCCACAGGGTAATGTAAACAATGTCACTGTTTGAACAAGCTACCATTTTTAACAGTACACAATAGTACTATTGTACACAATTTATTCTTCAATGGTTAGTAACGGAGGTTGGTTGGAATCTCACAGAGGTTAAAAACCAACTGTCCCTCTACGGCCTCCGTAGGTTGGAGACCGTCTGAAGGTACTCTATATATCGTACCAGAGACCGTCTCTAGGTGGTAGACGGACCACTACCTGATAGGAGACGGATACTGGAGAGAGGAAGGAATAAATACACTGTTCAGCAATTAAATTGAATGAAGTTTAGCCATTTTTAAAAATTTCTTTCTATATTTTATTTTATAAAATTATACCTTTTGACATTTTCCGACATTGTCTCTGTTGTGAATCTTAAATGGCATTCAATCACATACAATTAAATCCCAAAAATAATTTCCAGACCCTTATAACTTTAAAATGAGACAGAATGTACTGTTTCAAACTTATATTTATTTTTTGCAGTGAGACTCATGAAACTTGAGAATAATAAGCCGACATTTAAGTATAATTTTTCAAAGGACATAGTTTTACCAGTAGCTTCAACCTCATCTTATTAAACGATATTGCCTATGTACACTGTACACTGTACAGTGCACAATTGTTTTACCAGTAGCTTCAACCTCATCTTATTAAACGATATTGTCTATGTACACTGTACAGTGCACAGTGTACAATTGTTTTACCAGTAGCTTCAAACTCATCTTATTAAATGATATGGTCTGTGTACACTGTACAGTGTACAATTGTTTTACCAGTAGCTTAAACATCATCTTATTAAATGATATGGTCTATGTACACTGTACAGTACACAGTGTACAGTTGTTTTACCAGTAGCTTCAACCTCATCTTATTAAACGATATGGCCTATGTACACTGTACACTGTACAGTGTACAATTGTTTTACCAGTAGCTTCAACATCATCTTATTTAATGATATGGTCTATGTACACTGTACAGTGTACAATTGTTTTACCAGTAGCTTCAACATCATCTTATTAAATGATATGGTCTATGTACACTGTACAGTGTACAATTGTTTTACCAGTAGCTTCAACATCATCTTATTTAATGATATGGTCTATGTACACTGTACAGTGTACAATTGTCAGTAGCTTCAACATCATCTTATTAAATGATATGGTCTATGTACACTGTACAGTGTACAATTGTTTTACCAGGTGCTTCAACATCATCTTATTAAATGATATGGTCTATGTACACAGTACACTGTACAGTGTACTGTGTACACTGTACAGTGTACAATTGTTCTACTTCATGATCCTTGGAAAACTTTAAACCATAACTTGATCCAAATATTTATCCTTCTATTCCAATGTTTTATGGGGTTCACTGTATTATTTACAAAAGAGAAAATACAATATTTGCTACCAAGCAAATCTCACTTTTATGATTTCTTCTTGTGTTCTAGAATGATATGAAATAAACATTCTGAATCTGCATGGATGTAAATATGAAATCAGAACTTCATATTAGGATTATCTTAATACGTATAATGTAATTAATTAACCTTGCACATTTAATACATTTCATTTTATACAAAAAATATTCAGAAAATATTCAGAAAATATTCAGAAAATAAGCCGAATAAGCCGAATAAGCCGAATAAGATCGAAGAGTTTTTAATTTTCTTTAAAACAGAGCAATCTCTAAATTTTCTTTCATAACCGACTCACCCCTTACTAAACAGAGAAGCATTCGGTTTCATTTATTTGAAATCAAACGTGTTTTGGTCTTTAAATCAACAATCTTTAAACTTATGGATTTGTTTATTTAATACTTTTTAATTCAAAATGTTTATGTCAACAAAAAAATAATTAAGAAAAAATGCTAGAATATTATGTATAATTTGTCAAATTGTGATTGAAAGTCACAGCTCTCTGATATATTGACAGAACCGTTAAATCTACGTGGACTGTTACATACACTGTATTATTTGCTATAATTGATCACTAAAAATGTTTTTATTATTAAATTAACATTTTGCTTCCGAAAAAATAAAAAAATATATCTGTCTCGATCTGAAAAATTAATCTTTTACTTTTGATTTAAAGAAATATTGTATATCCGTACGGCATTTTAAGCTAATATTTAAAAAGTGACAGTGCATGACTTTTTTATTTTAACAACTTTTCAAAATTGTTTCAATGTGATAAATTGGAAACTTTTGAAAATTACAATTTTTACCAAGAGATTAATTAAAAAAATCTTGTAATAAGAGAAATAGCTTTAATAGATTTCGAGTACATCTTTACATCGTTACATTCTCACCTTGATAATATTGTCACTGAACATTTTACCTCAGCTGGTTGGTATTTAAGATACATTTTACCAAGGAAGACTTCCCAAACCATTAGATATACAAGTAATAATTTTATAATATTTCATTAAAAACTAAAAAGGGTTTAAATCATCAAATGCTTTTCATCAGTCAATAAAATATGAGATAAATTCGGCAATTGATTAGATTTCTAAACTTATACTAAGTTTTATTAATTATCAGTTTGTAATATATTTAAGTCCCTGCAGACTGAGACAAGATTTATTTCACCTGAGAAGTTGCATCATTCTTCTTTATAAAACCCTCGTCTTAACTTTACAAATGCAAATCCATCTTTCTAGAACTCTAAATATTTAACTTTACAAAACTTTGCCTTATGCATAGTATAGAAAATGCATAAAAAACGTTTAAAAAGGGAGGAGTGGTATTTTCTTTTTTTTGAGACAACTCACATTACCCCCAAGGAAGATTTATGAATGCTTAGATTTACAAAAATTTCTCTCCAAAATAATTCGATTTTCGGAAAATTTTGAAAATCCATGAAAAAATATTATTAAATCCACGTACTTTTTTGATTTTGTTTTATATTGTACAAAAGGAAGATGCTCTCAGAAAGAGCCACAATTTCAAGTTGAAATGGAAGCCTAGTAAGATAAATTAACAAATGGGGGCTAAAGCTTTAAATTACTGTTTAAGTTATGGAAAGAATTTTGAATCGCCAGCGATTTATTTTAGCCTAAGAGATTGTCAATTTATCCTACAGAAGATAAGATATCTCTCTCAATTATATATTTCCCTCTCTGTAAATTAACCAATGTTAGAAAATAAGGAATTAAAAAAAATAAAGTTCATGGAGTAGAAATGCTTTTTTCATGATTTTGAAACCTTTTTTTACTGTTAATTTTCTCATTTGGCAAGCACTACTATGAAAAAGCTAGATAGCTACTTTTATCTTAACCTTTTGAATCCAAAAAAATTAAGAATAAGTTAACGTATACATTTCATGATGTCGTATGTCGCGGTAGTATAAAAGTCTATATTTTGTCTCGTTTTTGTGCTTTTTTTGTATTCCTTAAAGACATTGAGTCTTGGCCACTAACTAAAATGTTCTTATTCCTATAGAAGTATACCTTTTCATATTTCAAACTTAAATTATTTAATCTAACAGTTTAAAATATCAAAGATCTACGACATTGGATTGAAAAGATAGAATGATTAGAAAATCAGAGTTTGTGGCCAAGACTCAATTCTTTTCGTTCTGATTTTCCAAGTTTGCTTTCTCTTCCTAGTTGATTGAGATTTAACAAAAAGTGTTGAAAGTAAGTGAGGTTCAGTAGTTCAGTGCTTGTCAAACCTTGTCAAATTTTATTTATTGTTGGAAAACTTCCATTAATACAGTTCTTTCCACCCCGTCGGAAAATTATCAAAAGAAAATATTTCCGAGGGTTTTTCATTACAATTATAAATACTGACATCTTGATATGGAAGTAATTATAAATTACATAAATATTATTTATTTTACTTTATTTTTTATAATGTCAGTCCAATTGTGAAACTGTTCCAATTTCATTTATTTTAACCAGATTTTTTAATGTGATAATTTTTTGTAAAAAAATAACAAATAAAAAATTGCGAAGATTGTTCTTTTTTCAATGGAGAATGTGAAATGAGCTTTCAATCGATTTTTTTTTGACCTGCAGCCATAAACCTTCACTGGGCTGGTCAGATGAATTACCACAAAATCTTTTTTTGGCCGGTTACAAACAAAAAATCCAAATATATCTATATCAACATTGTACAATTTTTTCAATATAAATTTAATAAAAAAAATTCTGAAAAAATTGTGTCAGGACGAGTACAATAGGGTTAGTCCGAAAAATAAATAATTATCTTCTTTTCAGAAAAATGTAAAAAATTTGTACCCAGAATATTTTCTAAAATTTCGAATTTTTCTTCATTAAGAATTTAATGTAATATTTTCCTTTGAAGTGAAGTGTATAACTTAAGGAGCGTAGCAACAGAGGATTCTCTAATTAGATTTCAGATTTAATTTGAAATTGTCTGATGGACGACAATTCAAATTCTTTAAATTTGAACTAAGATGAAAAATGCTCCCTTTACTTTCATTTAAAGGGACAGTCAGCATAATTTCAAATGATTCTCTTTGCAAAGCCAGATTCACGATGGTACCCATGAAACCGTATTTTTATCAATAATGTGGAAGATATCGTCATTTTTCTTGGTTTGAAAGGGTTTCTTTTTAATAGTTTCTATATGTTTTTCTACAGTAGAAATCCTCAAATCACTTTTGTCGATAAACCACATTTGAAAACAACCCATTTTAGAAATTATAAACATAAATATCTAATTCATACAGCATACTTGAAATTGCGCTTGTAGTCCCTTATAAAGGGATTGTTCTTGACTTTTAAAGAAAATATCGTCACTTTTTGAGCTTTTTCCAGTACTTGTTACCAAGAAAAAAAAAGAAAGTCTGTTTAGTTAGGTAGTTGGGGCTCATTAAAGAAATGAAATGGTTACACTTTTATTTTAAATTCTGCAAAAATGAAAATGATTATTCATATTCTTCAATTCAACTAAACTGTTTAAATATAAAGAGGAACAATGAGAGAATTGTTTGAATTTGTTTGATTATAATCCTGAACCCAAATATTCCTAGTTCTACAATGCAGACTGTTTTCCAAAGCAAACAATACAGATATTACACAACTTCTAGTTCAAAAGACATAAATATAATAACTGTTTCAAACCCCCCTCCCTCTCCTTTTACCTCCCCCTCAACCTAATGCAAAGATAATGCTAATTGTGTACGACGACTTAAGATTTATATAATCTCACAATCTTAGAACTCTTATCTTTCTCTCCCTGTTCTGGAACTCTCTCATCCTTCAAGTACAACTGTAAGCTCCGGCATGTACCATGCATCAGATAGAGGAACTGAGCAACATCATATTCATCAATCTAACCTTCATTTTAATACCATCTCTGAGTGGACAAAGAGCAATAAAATGACGTTAAACTCTGTTAAATCCAACTACATGAAATTTTACCGGAGATATGGTTCATTCTGCACGAGGCTGAACCTATGATAGTAATATTTTGGAAAAGGTGTCAGCAACCAAACTTCTAGGTGTATGGATAAGTGAAGATTTAGATTGGGAACTAAATACTTCAGAGCTGTGCAAAAAGGCATATTCTCGAATATACTTACTGTGCGAATAAAAATATGTTTTAGTGTCTACTCAGGATCTACTTAAAACCTATATATCGTTTATACGCTGCCTACTGGAGTAGGCCTGTGTGGTCTGGCACTTCACACTGACGGTCAACCAGACGATGTGCACTCGAACGAGTTGAGAAAACCTGCCATAAGGTAACTTGGTCGAGAATATAGAGGAGTCCGTGCACTGAAGTGTCTTATCTTGAAACACTAGAAGTTCGTCGAGAAAAACTTAGTCTATCGTTTGGGGAAAAATGTCCATGCTGTTAAAAATCTTGGTAAAAATAAAAAAATTAAAGTTGTCTTCAATGTATTGATATATACGACGACGACTTTATTAAAAAATATAGACTAATTATTCCATAGAATTAAGCTTCATTTATTTTATCTTGCTAGGTATACACTGAGATATGAGTTGAGCATTGAGTCTATTTTCTCTTTAAATGGACTTAAGCATACTTTCAAGTGACCCTATATGCTAAGATGGCAATACTCGATTCACAATGGTACCCTAGAAACCTTCATCTGATCAAAAACGAGGAAGGTATTGTCGTCTTTTAGATTTAGATAATTCACAATTAAAGATATTTAATCTTCAAAATTATAAACATTGATATCTAATTCGTAATGTTTTCCTTTTTGGTATAATTATCTCTTGGTTTGTGACAAGTATAACAATTCAAAAAACATAAATTAATGTTATTCTCTGGTTAGTTGATCTGAAATCATTATTTATGATAGAGCCATGTTTAACTACTTTTTATAAATGGTAGTTCAAAAATTAAATTTTTAAAAATATTTTTATATGTCATTTCACAAGTTTTTAATGAGCTTAAACTGGAAATTTAACTTGAACCGCTTTCATAAGTTTCTAACTCCGGTGATAGATTGGATCATTCTAGATTCCACTGTTCTTGACTAACATAATCTTGAGATTATGTTAGTCTTGAGATTAAATACTTAGATCAACAAATTGGATTCTAAGAACGCCAGATTGGTTCGTTTTCTTGACTGGAAGGGCCTTTACTTCATTTATCACCCATTTATTTATTAATACATTAGTTAAAATTGGTTACAAAAGAATATCTCAAACGTATTATTAAATATTTTTCTTCACCGATTTATTTACAAAATGGCCGACAACAAATTCTTTATTTGTTAGAAAATGCGGATTTCTCTCATAGGATAGAATTTATTTTCAAGGTTCTCATTGGTCAATACAATTTACGAACTATGTTCCTACACTCTCATTGGAGAAAACAATGTACGGATATCCAAAGAGAGAGAAAAAGAGTGGATGAAGGACTAAAATTAAAAGTTTCCACAATGGATATTCGGATTAAGTAGTTGGGATTAAAGGTTATCCATTCTAAAGTTCCCCAGCTCTAGTTGAATGTTGTATTTTGTGGAATTTCATTGTTGGTATTGGTAGATTTTTGGATTTGATTAAAATAAAACTCAACATTGAGACTAATTCTCCACTAAAACCAACCAGAGATGGGAACTTTTGATTTCTGGATATCGGGATTAATGCTTAATCCACTCTTTTTCTTTATCTCAAGATTAAATAATGCTTGTTCTCTTCTTTTTATTAATCTCCAGATTAATTAACTGATCGGGATTAAGGATATTCCATTCAAAAGTTTTCAGCTCTGGGTCGGTTTAGTTTTGATCTGGCCTAAATCCTTAAGTCTAGTCTAAGAGTTGAAGCTGTTAATCACGTGACAAAAGCTATTGTATAGCTGATTCTAAAGTTTGGCCTAAGGTAAAGCTTTAAATTCGGGTTTAATGAATTAAAACCCTGAGCTGAGCCGAAGTTTTAAATCAACGGTACTAAATAATTACTCGCTACAAAACTTATAAGTCTGATGTTGTAAATCTTTGATATTTCAAACTATTATTTTTGCCAGATCAAAAAGTAAAGTTTACGCCATCAAGGATCAGGAAGCATAAGATAATTTGAATTCGGGGTAAATAATCAGTTCCTTTGAACATAAAAATTGATTCACCATTTAAAAAACTAAAATATCGTACTTTCGTCTTTTATGAATTTTTCATTTTACGCCATGATTTTTTATTTTTATATTTGTTCCAATGTCTTGAAGGAAGAGAGGAGGAGGGGGGGAGAGGGTAATAAATAAGATAGTAAATGTTTTAGAGCTAAAGAAAAGACAAACAGCAATTTTCACGAACAGTATCAATTGTACTTTCTATCTTCCTCTCACTATGATTAGAAGATAGAAATCAGAGATCAGTGCTACAACCAAAAAAATTTTTACCAGGAAAAGAAATATCTCTAGGATAGAAAACTAAACTTTGGTAAAAATGACAACGATTTTATTTTTACCATATGTATTTTTAAACGGATAGCTACTCTAAGTCTAATCCTTATATCTTTGCATCTTGAAGTTGTAGACCTTTAAAACTTTGGATGCACCTTGTATTGAAACAAGAAACCATTGTTTCGATACACATGCACTGTATAGAAACTAGGTTTTAGGTTTGATACACACTGTATAGAAACTAGTTTCTAGGTTTGATACACACTATTGTATATAAACTAGGTTCAAGGTTTGATACACACTGTATAGAAACTATAGTTTTGATACACACTGTATAGAAACTAGGTTCTATGTTCAATACACAGTACACACTGTGTAGATACTAGGTTCAAGGTTTGATACACACTGTATAGAAACTATAGTTTTGATGCAAACTAAATAAAAACTAGGTTCTAGGTTCAATACACACTGTATAGAAACTATAGTTTTGATACACACTGTATAGAAACCAGGTTCTAGTTTTGATACATACTGTATAGAAACTATAGTTTTGATACACACTGTATAGAAATTAGGTTCTAGGTTTGATACACACTGTATAGAAACTATAGTTTTGCTACACACTGTATAGAAACTAGGTTCTAGGTTTTGTACACACTGTATAGAAACTAGGTTCTAGGTTTGATACACACTGTATAGAAACTATAGTTTTGATACACATTGTATAGAAACTATGTTCTAGGTTTGATACACACTGGATAGAAACTAGGTTCTAGGTTTGATACACACTGTATAGAAACTAGGTTCAAGTTTTGATACACACTGTTTAGAAACTATAGTTTTGATACACACTGTATAGTGTATAGAAACTCTAGTTTTGATACACACTGTATAGAAACTATAGTTTTTTACACACTGTACATAAACTATAGTTTTGATACACACTGTATAGAAACTATAGTTTTGATACACACTGTATAGTAACTATAGTTTTGATACACAATGTATAGAAACTATAGTTTTGATACACACTGTATAGAAACTATAGTTTTGATACACACTGTATAGAAACTATAGTTTTGATACACACTGTATAGAACCTATAGTTTTGATACACACTGTATAGAAACTATAGTTTTGATACACACTATATAGAAACTAGGTTCTAGGTTTGAAGTATCATTGAGTAAAGTTTGACAGATTAACTTTAGGAGAAGAGAGAGCTGTGAAGAAAAACTTGTTTTGAGACACAAACTCACAAACTTAGAAGAAATCAAACCATCAATCCTTGCTGTTATAGGATTTAACACATTTTCTTCACTTCACGTCGGCTTCATTAAAAAAATATTTGAGTATCGGTCAATTTCTATAAAATCTGTTATCAGAAAATGAATTCTGTTAATTCTGTTGATAATAAAAATAGTTGAATGGAAATTAAGAATAGACCAAGAACAAGGTTAAAGTATATTTGTTGACAATAGTAAAAAGAAAAGATATTTTAACACTTACTTCAAATAAAAGAAGAGAAGAGTACAGAAGAAGAGAAATAACCCTACTCCAGAATGTAATCTAATATTTATTAAGTTCTCAAGAAAACCACAAACCTTTATCTTCATTTTCTTCTGTCTTCCTGTCTTCCTGTTTTCATGTCTTCCTGTCTTCCTGTCTTCCTGTCTTCCTGTCTTCCTGTCTTCATGTCTTCATGTCTTCATGTCTTCCTGTCTTCCTGTCCTCCTGTCTTCCTGTCTTCCTGTCTTCCTATCTTCCTGTCTTCCTGTCCTCCTGTCTTCCTGTCTTCCTGTCTTCCTGTCTTCCTGTCTTCCTGTCTTTCTTTTCCTGTCTTTCTGTCTTCCTGTCTTTCTGTCTTCCTGTCTTCCTGTCTTTCTCTTCCTGTCTTTATGTCTTCCTGTCTTCCTAACTTCCTGACCTCATGTCCTCATGTCCTCATGTCTTCCTAGATTCCTAGTTTCCATCTTTTTATCTTCCTTTCAACCGGGTATCATGAATGTAAGGAAACAGACGCTCACGGGCAGCCGTAGTACATTTAAATGTCCGAGCCGGGTCAACCTTTCCGGTCCCAGTGTGTACTGCATCGCCCGGACAATGGGTAAATAAAGCAGACACTCAATAGGACCAGCCGGTGCAACAAGGTTGACGCGGTCAGACTTTAGGTTGAATTTACTTTTACTGGAGGGTCAGGGGTGCGTGCGCTATAAATTCCGTACAGTCCTCTTTAGAGTCTCATCCTTCGTGGATAATCCTATAGATGATTTGAATTCACAATATTAAATATAAACATGCCATGCGAGAAATTACGAAAACTTCCCTGTTAATGTTAAGTCAGAATTATTACGTATTTTCCCGTCATTTTTTCATTAACGGGGTTTTCTGTTTATAAAATAATTGAAAATTAATAGTACGTTAATTCCGCAAGGGATTATAATTATTAATCTGAAAAAACTGCCTATAGCGGAATAAAAAGAAAATTGCTCCCGGATATTGCGTTTGTAAAAATGAGTAACTTAAAAAGTTTAAAACCTCATAAGTTTACAATTTGTGTTCTGTTTTGAATTCCTAGATACATTAGAATAAATTGCTTTTGCAAGCTTAATTTGGATACAATAGACATATGGTGAAGACGACATGAGCTGTTTGTCTGATTATTTATCCAGTTTTTAATTACTTTTGATGTCCAAGGAAAAGTACTCGAGGTATCTTTCCTTTTCGTATTATTTGTTTTAACAATAACAAGTTTAAATAGTATTAGGGCTCAAGCCTAAATTAAGATTTAGATTGGTTTTAGGATTAAAATGTTAAGTTCTGTGAGCAAACATAGGACGAGGGGAATCTATGCTCAAATGATAAGACTGAAAGAACCCTGAGGGATATTTGAGTTTTACAATGTAAAAGCTAGAAATTAATTCTAAATACTGTTTCTAGGGAGTTTAGGGATTACTCAATGATGTAGTCCAAAAACATGAGATCCAGCAATCGTGCAGCGTAAACATTTACTTAATAAGTGATTACCTCTGATTTAGTAGTTGTCTGGTTATCACTGTAGTTTTATCTATCTTATCGAAGGTAAAATAATTATTTTATTTTAGTTTTAAATAAAGATTTTAAAAAGATCATTTTAAGAGACCCTCCATGTAAGTTGTGTCATATGCACAATTCTCAACTCTCCCTTGAAACCTATATTTCATCAATTATGGAGAAGAAAACCTCGTTTTTCTAGATATAAAAATGGTTTGATTATTTTAATTTCTCCATTATTTCTGAAGTAGGAAACGTGTAGGTCAAATTTGCAGAGAAACCAGAAAGTTTAAATTGATCAACTTAAATGAAAATAAACAATTCCCATATCGAATACACGGATATATCTAATACATTTCCTTAATCACACTTTCTAAATCAAGAAAATAAAACAAAGGCTACCATAATTTTTTTAATAAGTCACAATAAAAACTGTTCAATGGTATACCCCCCCCCCTTTCTTGTGAGATTTTTAGTCTGTAGAAAATGTCTAAAGTTCTCTTTACTCTTTATCAGCTAAATACACTGTTTTGATCTATCACAAACTCTATCCTCTCTACCTATCCAGGTATTTACGTTCCGTAAATAACAAGAGTTGAACTGTCTATATTTAGATATTAAAAGGTACAGGTAAAAAAGTTAACCGCAACTAGGGTCAAAGAACTAAATAACGTATATTTACGGGTTACAAAGATATACATGAAATAGAGTATTACATTACAAGTCTAATATACGTGTTGTGTTTAACCTTTGATTCCAGCTAAAATTCTTGTCAATTCTTGTTCTCCTCTCCTTCAATCCATCCTTGTTTTCCTTTCCTTCATATCCATCCTTGTTCTCCTTTCCTTCAATCCATCCTTGTTCTCCTTTCCTTCAATCCATCCTTGTTCTCCTCTCCTTCAATCTATCCTTGTTCGCTTCTCCTTAAATCAATCCTTGTTCTCCTCTCCTTCAATCCATCCTTGTTCTCCTCTCCTTCAATCAATCCTTGTTCTCCTCTCCTTAAATCCATCCTTGTTCTCCTCTCCTTCAATCCATCCTTGTTTTCCTTTCCTTCATATCCATCCTTGTTCTCCTCTCCTTCAATCCATCTTTGTTCTCCTCTCCTTCAATCCATCCTTGTTCTCATCTCCTTCAATCCATCCTTGTTCTCCTCTCCTTCAATCAATCCTTGTTCTCCTTTCCTTCATATCCATCCTTGTTCTCCTCTCCTTCAATCCAACCTTGTTCTCCTCTCCTTCATATCCATCCTTGTTCTCCTCTCCTTCAATCCATCCTTGTTCTCCTTTCCTTCATATCCATCCTTGTTCTCCTCTCCTTCAATCAATCCTTGTTCTCCTTTCCTTCATATCCATCCTTGTTCTCCTCTCCTTTAATCCATCCTTGTTCTCCTGTCCTTCAATCCATTCTTGTTCTCCTCTCCTTCAATCCATTTTTGTTCTCCTCTCCTTCAATCCATCCTTGTTCTCCTCTCCTTCAATCCATCCTTGTTCTCCTCTCCTCAAATCCTTGTTCCCCTCTCTTTCAATCTCATCTCCTTCAATCCATTCTAGTTTTTTTCTCCTTCAATCCATCCTAGTTCTCCTCTCTTTCAATCCATCCTAGTTCTCCTATCCTTCAATCCATCCTAGTTCTCCTCTCCTTCAATCCATGTTTGTTCTTCTTCGATCTATAATTTCGATTTTTTTCTCTTTACTTTCAAATCTGTTTCTATTTTCTGTTCTTGTAGTTTCTTTTAAATTTAATTTTGTTATTTTTGTTTTTCAGTTCTTCTATCTAAGGAAAGAGGAAGGCAAGCCACAATTATTTCTAGTCCGAGCCACATTCTCCTCATTTTCTCAAAATCCTCGTCCTTCCAATATTATTTTTTTCAGTGTCTAATCATCTAAGTTAAAACTTTTTTTTTAAGAATCGGGCCACGTTAGGTCATAAAAGAAATAATGAATTTTTATGAATTGAAAAAAATTGCTTCAATTGAATTAAAGTTTTCAAGTTCAATGTACTTGAAAATGTTCACTTTTTTACACGCTTTTCAAATAGTGTCTATTGAGAGGTACAATACCATTCCGCTCGAATTCTAAACGAAAAATCGGCTTTTCTCCGGTCACAGTGTCTTTGAAAAGTAAGACTAATACCAATCAACAGCGAATAGGCTGTTTAATTTACCCTCAAAATACCCAAATAAGTGAGGAATTCTATCCTCTTCCTTTAAGAATTAGATTTTTGAAACACATAATAATCGAAGGACGAGGTGGCTCAGACGAGAAATTATTGTGGCTCAGACGAGAAATTATTGTGGCTGACCTCCCTCCCCTCATCTAGCGCATAGATGTTATTTTTATTCAGATCAATGATATAAAATACAAACATTAGTTGCACAAAATTTTATTTATATAACATTCAATATTTACAGCTTTATTTAGATTGACTCCTTCTAAATTCTAATTAAAAAAAGATTACATTATTTTACGAAACTGATATTATATTCCTCTGGCCATTAATAATCATTTTTAGCTGATTTTTATTTAATTTAAATTTACCCATTTTGATCAATAATTTGACCTTAACTTACAGCAAATTATTTATAGATTAATTAAAATTAAATCTAACAGACAGTGTAAGTTTAATTCGGTACTGTACAATTTCATGGGTCACTAGACGCCGTGCCGGTACAATAATTAAGATATTTACAGTTTCAAATAAAGAGTTTTAAAAGTAGAATTGTTATGATTAGATTTAGAGTAAAACTGAATGAAAAATTGAAAGTGACGTTTGATTTTATAAATTAATTCTTCAACAAGAATAAAATACAAAATCAGATAAGTAAAAAAATGTTGCGTAACCGCTAGATTTAAAAGTATTTCGAATCAAGAAAATATTTTTTATGTTGAGTTTTGAATTGATGCTTCTGATGAATCTGTTAATTCCTGATAATCTTCCGGGATACAATCTAGGATACACCTACATAATATTAGTTTATTATCTTCCGGGATACAATTTAGGATACACCTACATAATATTAGTTTATTATCTTCTGGGATACAATCTAGGATACACCTACATAATATTAGTTTATTATCTTCCGGAATACAATCCAGGGTACACCTACATAATATTAGTTTATTATCTTCCGGGATACAATCTAGGATACACCTACAGAATATTGGTTTATTATCTTCCAGGATACAATCTAGGATACACCTACATAATATTATTTTATTATCTTACAGGATACAATCTAGGATACACCTACAGGCTACATAATATTAGTTTATTATCTTCCGGGATACAATCTAGGATACACCTACATAATATTAGTTTATTATCTTCCAGGATACAATCTAGGATACACCTACATAATATTAGATTATTATCTTATAGGATACAATCTAGGTTACATATACACAATCCTCTAACCTTGTATCTTCTAACCTTGTATCCTCTAACCTTGTCTCATCTAACCTTTTATCCTCTAACCTTGTATCATCTAACCTTGTATCCTCTAACCTTGTATCCTCTAACCTTGTATCCTCTAACCTTGTATCCTCGAACCTTGTATCCTCTAACCTTGCATCCATCCTCAAACCTTGTATCCTCTAACCTGTATCCTCTAACCTCGTATCCTTTGTCCTTGTACCCTCTAACCTTGTATCCTCAAACCTTGTATCCCTAACCTTGTATCCTCAAAACTTGTATCCTCTAACCTTGTATCCATCCTGAAACCTTGTATCCTCTAACCTGTATCCTCTAACCTCGTATCCTTTGACTTTGTACCCTCTAACCTTGTATCTTCAAACCTTGTATCCTCTAACCTTGTATCCTCTAACCTTGTATCCTCTAACCTTGTATCCTCTAACCTTCTATCGTCTAACCTTGTATTCTCTAACCTTGTATCCTCTAACCTTGCATACTCTAACCTTGTATACTCTAACCTTGTATCCTCTAACCTTCTATCCTCTAACCTTGTATTCTCTAATCTTGTATCCTCTAACCTTGCATCCTCTACCCTTGTATCCTCTAACATTGTATCCTCTAACCTTGTATCCTCAAATCTTGTATCCTCTAACCTTGTATCCTCTAACCTTGTATCCTCTAACCTCGTATCCTTTGACCTTGTATCCTCTAACCTTGTATCCTCAAACCTTGTATCCTCTAACCTTGTATCCTCAAACCTTGTATCCTCTAACCTTCTATCGTCTAACCTTGTATTCTCTAACCTTGTATCCTCTAACCTTGCATACTCTAACCTTGTATTCTCTAACCTTATATCCTCTAACCTTGCATCCTCTACCCTTGTATCCTCTAACCTTGTATCCTCTAACCTTCTATCCTCTAACCTTGAATTCTCTCACCTTGTATCCTCAAACCTTGCATCCTCTAACCTTGTATCCTCTAACCTTGTAGCCTCTAACCTTGCTTCCTCTAATACTCTATCCTCTAACCTTCTGTCCTCTAACCTTGTATTCTCTAACCTTGTATCCTCTAACCTTGTATACTCTAAACTTGTATCCTCTAACCTTCTATCCTCTAACCTTGTATTCTCTAACCTTGTATCCTCTAACCTTGTATACTCTAAACTTTATCCTCTAACCTTCTATCATCTAACCTTCTATCCTGCCAAGGAGGTCTAGTTCTAGGACTGAAGAGAACCCTTGAGACCAATAACTCTGCGTCCTCTACCTCCTCCAACTGCTTCAACATCAACTCTGTCAGGAAGCTCTCAGATTCATCCTTCTCCTAGAGGGGTAAAATCCAGTACATACAGTAGTTACCATAATAATATGGAATTAAATCACTGTCTGCACAAAATTTAACCAAGTCAAGGTGTATAGGCTCCCAATTATAGGTATCTTTAAATATAAAGTAGTTATCTTTGTTTGTCTGTTTGTTTGGATGTCCGATCATAACTCAGGAACCCATTTTACCGATTCGCCTCAAATTTTGATTTGGGAACTCGGTAAAGAATCACGGGAATGATGGTAAGTTAAACAAAGTAAGGCTAACTTCAAATTTTACAGGATATATAAAGTGTCTTGGTTCAGACTGATATCAAGAGCTGTTAGAGTATAGTTGTGATTTCAAATAGTTAAATGAACACGAAACCTTGTGCAGTGAACACAGATCTTCAAATTACTGTATACAATTATTTGCTTTACATCAACATGAAATACACATCAGATTGATTAAATGGCGTCCTTCTTATCACCAGTTTTATGAATTGTCAAACTTGTTCAATAACGGTAAAATATGCTTAAATTGAAAGAAAAATAAGATAATCTTATTATCTCTAAAATTTGCTACAAACAGAAATTTTTTTGACAAAAAGAAAAACAATGTAAGTAAACTGTTTAAT